>NC_134866.1:42364110-42491610 GCF_049852395.1 Peromyscus maniculatus bairdii | reverse complement strand
ATGTACATACTACGACCTAATTGTCGGCATTCAAGCATGCCTAACCCGCCCCTTGGGACCTGACAGGACGCGTCTTCCCTTGGTGCATGTGCTTGCCTGTATGCAGGCAGTACCTTGACCTGCTCAGAGTCGTGACAACATCATGAGTTCATTGCTGTTGTTTTTTTGTTTTTCGAGACAGGGTTTCTCTGTGTAGCTTTGCGCCTTTCCTGGAACTCGTTTTGGAGACCACGTTGGCCTCGAACTCACAGAGATCCGCTTGCCTCTGCCTCCCGATTGCTGGGGTTAAAGGCGTGCGCCACCACCGGCTGGCCGAGTTCATTGCTGTGGGGTCTCTGTGCACATGCGCTGACCCCCTTTAAAAGGCGGCCCCGCCCACCTTTTCTCTCTCCTCCTCTCTCTTTCCATGAGACCGCATCTACATCCCCTTCCTTTCCTCCTTTCTGTGTCTTCTTCTCTTGCTCTCTCATTCCTTCTCTCTCCTCAGCCTTTATCTCCAGAGGCACACTCTGCATCCCTTCTCTCCTCCCCCTAAGAAAATCCTTTATGTGAGAGCTGTCTGTATGTTCTGTCTCTCTCTCACCCGCTGTGGGGCCCCTTGGCTCCAGCCCGCCGAGACCGCCCCCCACGGTTTTTAAATTATAACGCTAATGCCTTATGGAACTCCTCTGATGAGCACTGCATCAGGTCCTCTATAAACTTGTAAGTGAATAAAAGGATGGTAAGATGATTATGCCAAATTAGGCACTTAATCAAGAGCTTACAAAGTATCATACATTGCAAGAATATTCATAGCTGTTTATTTAGAGCTGTTTCTTCTCAACTTTAAATATTAAAGTATTTTATTTCCTTCATATATTCTTTACCCCAGTAATATCAGGAACCAGAGACATAATAGAGCCATTTTGAGTAACCGTCTCCAAAGGGAATTCACAAAGCTAAAGTCAAAATAACATAAAAAAAAAAAATTCTAAATTAAGATTTTCATTGTTTCCATCAACAAAATTTTGATGTTGGGAACCTTCTTTTCTTTCCCCTTGTGTTCAAGATAGCAGCCATATTTCATTGTAAGAGATTTACTTGATGCCAATAGTTGAATCAGTCTGTATTTTAATTTAGTATTTCCTTCAGACATTCTTTGAACATGTGTCAACAGGAAAGAACATGTTTCAAAATCCACTTCTGTTCGGTCCTCACTTAATAAACCAAGTGAAGTTCAGCATATGTATTGAACTCTCTACGTTTTCTGGATTTTGACAAAAAATACCAACTCCTAAGGGCCAGTCAACCCCCAGTTTCAAAGCAGGTGAGATTGGGCTGTGGGGACCCTTCCTTTTCTAGTTTCAATGTCTCATTTTCCTTCACTGCTCTCCTCTCCAAGGATTTACTGTTAGGAAACACCACCCATGCCAGAGAACATTTTGAAGTGTTCATTTTCTAATGAGTTCTCATTTAGTATTTCTTAGCTATTAAAAAAAAAAAAAACCCTCTGAATTGGGTGGTGGCAGCAGCGCACGCCTTTAATCCCAGCACTCAGGAGGCAGAGGCAGGCAGATCTCTGTGAGTTCCAGGCCAGCCTGGTCTACAGAGAGAGACAGGCTTCAAAGCTACACAGAGAAACCCTGTCTCGAAACAACAAGAGCATCTGAGGATGCAGACGGGGTCTCTGAGAGGGAGGTGTCTCAGAGATGTGTGCTGGTGCAGAATGAGAAAGTTTGGCAAGAGAATATGTGTTGCACAGGTAAAGATGGGTGTTGAGTGATGTTCTGATTTTGCAGATTGTTACAAATAAGCCCAAAGGCCTTGAACTGCTCTTGCCTGGGAGATGTTTCAAATGGCCACACTAGAAATGCTAAGGCAGATAGATTTCTGCTTAATATGTGAATGCTTTATGGGGAGGTGATTGGAAAACTATTTTAAAGTTTGGTCTGTACTCGGGAAGTATTCTTTATACTAAAATGATTTAAACGGCTCTCCAAAGAAGCAAAAAAAAAAAAATCACAGGGCCTGAACATCCCAGGGCCAGTCTTGGGCTACTCTTCTACAGATTACATTAGCAATTACACACACATGCACACATAGACACGTACATGCAATATGGGGGAAGGAAACTGTAGGAAGCTAGATAGTAACCCAGCATGGCATTAGGAAGAAAGGTCACCTCTCAGTGACATGACCTTTGTGCCTCTAACTTGATTTCAGAAGTCATATGGAGTCAGAGTCTTAGGGGAGAGGCCCAATGACTCGATGACTCCCTCAGTAGGGTCCAAGGCGGCAGGCTGCAGCATCAGGGAACAGTTTATGCTAAGGAGTCGGTCCCAGTCAAAGCCACAGCAGCTTGTAGAAGCCAAATCAGAGGGCTCCAAGTTCCAGAAGACCAGGAGGGTTTAGGAATTCACGATTCAGGAAGAAGGAAAACTCTCCTAGAGGAATGTAGGCTTTCCATTTCCAGACATCTAGAACATTCTTCATTGTGTAATCTTAAGCCTTTGATCCCCAGGATGTTGTTTTGTGAATGTGCCAGAAGCAATCAGAAACTAGGGGAGTCTAGTGAGAGGGATTATGTGCCTTTCCCTTGGAGGAAGGCTCAGAAAATTGATGGGAAAAATCTGTGGGTCAAAACCCAACACACAATAAAACAGTATTTTATTTGAAACTATTTTTTTTTCTGGGACAAATATCTTAATTCTCAATTTAAAAAGTAGCGACAGTAACTACTGGCAACAATTGACATTGTGAGCTATATATTCAAATTACTAAATAAGATTACTCTTCCTGTGGGAAAGCAAGAGACTAAACAAGCAGGCAGCCAACATGTTGCCAAGTGGATCAGAGCAAAGAGGATTCTCTATAGTAATTCAGTAACAAAGGCACAGTCTCTGTTAAAACACATTTTATAGATGGAGAATGGAGTCCTGGGCGCAGAACACACATAGAAAAAGTACCAGAATGTGAACAATGTAAGTAAAAAAACACACAGAGAGTTGGCATGAGTCTACAACAGTTATTATTTTGTTATCATCACTTAATGAGTGAATACCATGTTCTCACCCAAGTCCAAATCATATTATTTTATTGAAAGCTTATGTGTTTTTCAAGGTAACTATTTAGTTGATTTGTTAGAACTAGATTCAATGAATATTCACAAATCCTTTTATAACACTAAGTTCCTGAGTTAGAGAAATAACTCACAGATGATTTTGGGGAGAGGGAGGCAGAATATCTCACCTAATTATGGAAATCAAGATTCTACTGTTTATACTGTATTTCTTTCAGGATGTTTTAACATCCTGCTTAGACCACAAGTATAGAATTACAGGATCTTAAGACTGAATGATACCTACTCTAATAAATTCTTATCGGGAAACAGATTTCACTTAGGTGTTTCAAACGGATACATTTTCATAAAGGGCACCCTCACAGAGGTGTGAGCAGGGCAAGGGACTGTAGGCACTTGGGGACACATGATTAAAAAGAGGCTATTGCTGCTCCTGTTTTCCCATCAAAGGAGGGCCCGCAAAACAGGAGAATGTAGACTAAAGCCTGGAAAGAGCCAGGCAGTCTTGGTGCATGCCTTTGATCCCAGCACTCAGGAGGTAGTGGCAAGTGGATCTCTGAATTCGAGGCCAGCCCTGGTCTACAAAGCATGTTCCAGGACAGCCGAGGCTACACAGAGAAACCCCATCTTGAAAAACCAAACCACACCAAACCAAAAACCAAAAGAGCCAGGAAAGACCTGTCCTGGGCTCTCTTTCCTACTTGGATCATCTGCAATTTCTTCTCATGCCAAGCTACCAAACGCTGGAGGGCAATGGATTCTGGGTAACGTATAGTACACACAAGGCACAGAATAGGGCAGGAAAGGAGAGATTGTATTTGGGATGGGTGCTGGCAAATAGAGAAAACCCATGTCACACATAAGGAAGTCACACTTTGTGCTTAGACGGGAAGCTATAGATTCTTTATCTCACTACAGACAGGGATGAGGTGGACAGTATTTCATGGAGGATTTGTGACAAAAGGTGGCTTACCTTGGAGAAATGAACCTGCTGGCCTTCCCAGAATAGAGGTAGCCAATGGAGGCCTTCAGGGACCAGTCCTGGCCAGTTGTGATCGTGCTGGCAGAGGGGCTGATATGGGAATTCTGCAGCTGGCTGTGGCATCCCAGAGCCATACGGCATGGTCCTCAGCTCCCATCACCCCAGGAAGGTCAGAGTCTCCCAAGAATGGATTGCTGAGTTGAGAGGTTGGGCTGGATTTGAGGTACTGACAGATCATCTTACTCTGTGTCCAGTCTCTTCTCACACCGCAGAAGTTGCTGGAAGGCTGTGCCATCCCAAGTCTAGTTCCGTTTGGCTTCTGTACACTGCTTTAGACAGGGGTGGGGGGTGGGGGGTGGGGGTGGGGGTGGGGATGACCCAATGTGTCTTCTCAGCCAGGCCTGACTTGCCAGATCTGGTCTATGTGGGCTATACTGCCCTTTACACTAGGTTAACTGCATAGAAGCCCAGAGAAGTGGGCGTGGAAACAAACACAGATAGCTCTCTCATCATCAACCTGCTCCCAGAGTCCCGACGATCATCTTGCCCGTCAGTTCACGAGACCATGCCCACCGAACACTTCTCACCTTTATTACAAGGTGAGATGATGAGTGAGACACATGCTGTAAGTTATGACCAGTGTATTTTACATTAACATCACACCCCATTGGATCTCTGTGGGCAGACATCATAGAACAGAGAATTAAAGAGAAAAAACAAACAGACAGGCATGCCTAGCAGATACATAGTTATGTAACTACACTTGACTAGATCAGTTACTTATTTATGATGCTCAGTGAGGTCTATATTTATTTCTGAATGCTGTGGAAATTGCTCAGCTATGTCTTTCATCCCTCCCTCCTAAAGAGGGCTTCGACTTTCATTCATTTTGTTTGGGGGAAGGAATTATGACATGAGGCTTTTCATTATCCCACTGAAATCCCCATTGTCTAAGATCCAAGTGGCTATAGCAACTAAGTCTCCTGTTGAACCTTCTTCTAGACTCGATCCTTGAAAAATTAGTTGGGACAGATTAGAGAAAGCTCCGTGAAATGAGTCTTTTCGTTGCTGAGGGGCAGTGAGCTGGAAGGCTCATCCGTCCTTTGATCCTCTCTGACTTCTCTGATCCTGTGAATCTGTATGACTCATCTCATCCAAGGTCTTGTTATTTCAGTCCCTTGGAAACTGCTGGGGTGTTATAAATAAAGCCCACTCCCGGCCTTCAGGCTCTCAGCTGGATTCTGCAGTATCCCCAAACCCCCAAAACCCTGGACCAATATTGAGGTTTCCATATATATGTGAAAGGGTGAGTCTATTAAAAGAAACCATTACAGTAGTTTGAGAGAACATTGACTTTTTGTTGTATAGACTGAGCTCTGTCCACCTCTCCTACCCCTGGCAAACTTATTGTAAAATTTAGTGGGCAAGGACACAGCCTAAGCGTCTGTCACATCCCAATGACCTTCTCCACTTCCTTTCTTTTTCTCAATGTCCATCCACTCTGGTGCTTTAAGGACACCAAGAATCATTGGTTTATAAGGAACCGGGACATCAGGGGAGTCTCTTGGAGTCCTAACCATAGTCCACATCATCACCAATATATTTTGAGTGATCACTATTTGCCAGGCACCGAGATGTGAGAACAACTCGAGAAAGCAGACCTTCTCCTGTCCCTTTTTGCATCTAGGAGATCTAGGTTCCGATACAAACGACACTGTTAACAACTGTGCATTCAGGGTTCCAATTTGGGTAGTCTGACTCCAAGGTGTGTATTTTACATGATGGATAAATCGGTGGCTTCTGCTTCCCCTTAATTTCAGAGGAGAGTCATAAAGTGTGATGATCTTGGTGCAGTGGGGAGGCAGAATAAGGGTAAATAGATAGTGATGTGTCATCTTCCATGAATGTGTAGTAATTTGACACTGCAGTGGCCTTCAGCATGTTTGTTTGAAAAGAGGTGGTGGGAGAGAGCATCCCCTATGTGCCGTTCCCTAACCCCCTGTGCGGCTGGGAGAAAGTTAGGGTGCCCATGGCTCTCCCACTCACTGTCACTTGGAAGACTGTGTTTTTCATGCTACCCTCCAAAAGTTGCCTTTTTTCTCCCCTAAAGGCTATACTATGCCATGAACTTCTAGGGCATGTAAGATCTGAGGCAGGCATTATGAGGACCATGCCATTGATCACAGAACTGGCTTTGTTTCCTGGTACCTGCCCTGTAGAGGCTATAGAAGAAGAACAGACATGACATGCAAGGTTGGGTGAGGGATGAAATCTGACCTAGGGGGAAATCAAGGGAGGCATCATTGAAAGATGAGATCATTGAAAGGATAAGCCAGAAGAGGGACTCATGGAAACCCAGCCATCCTGATCTTGGACTTTCAGCCTCCAGAACCGTGTTCTAGAGAGTTTTGTTGTTTATAAAACAGCCAGTCTGCAGCACTTTATAAAGGTCTCCAAAACGGCTGACCTGGACACACTGACACACAATAAGTCCTAATTGTTGTCTATGGAAACAAATCTTGGGGGTTTTTTACAAGGTACTTATAAATGTAACTACTGTAGAGCAAGATCAAGAAAAACTAAAGCGCTTTAGAGAATACTTGCTTTAGATGTACATGATTTTATTTGTAAATAATTTGTTTGGCTTAAATTATATTTACTTAAAGATAAATGTTACTGTCAAGTTATCAATTAGAAAACACAGCAAAGCTGATTTGTCATTTGAGGAGACCATTTGTCCCTGAGCTCCTCTCTTCCTCATGTCAGACTTTTTCTGAGTTGGGTATACTCTAGCTCAGCTTGGGCATATTTAGGGCTTGGGTCGGTCTTCTCCCTCCCTGTATCCTCTCTTCAGGTACTGAAGGTCTCTGTTACCTCCTTAGTCTCTCCTCTGTGGGAACGCGCATGGAAGAAAGCACCACTCTTCAGCTCTTCAGCTCTCCTCATTGAATGAGGATAGCTCACAGGCATTCTGTCGTTTAGGGAGAAATATTTGAGTTCGTTTCCAGTCACAGATAGATCCAATGGACAGCGTGATGCCTTGAGTCTCTCACACTTATCCCCCCCCCCCCAAACAGCATTACTCATTGGCTTTCTCTTCAGCTTCTTTCAAGTTCCCTTCAGGTCAAGTACCCTACGTTTTCTTAATTTTAGTCTAGAAGAGAGAGGAGGATACCTGGAAGGTGATCATTCATAGCCTTAAAGTTTTATCATGTTAAATTAAAAAAATAAAGCATTAATATTGATAAACAGCAAGTGTCTGTGCTCAACAATGCAATTCTAGGCAGAAATGGTTGGTTTCCAGACCAGCTTTCTAAACTAGACTACACGGAAGTTGAAATTTTGATTTGCTACCTCGAGAACTACTGAATTCTTTTCATTCTTGAGAGCACTGTTTGGTGTTTTATTCAGTGAGTACTTCCTAAATATATTTACAGAGGAAGGTAGGCACAGCATGTTGTCCAGGAAATGGCGGCAGGGACTCAGGCTTCTGGTCTACTGCTAGAGACGTAAACTGGGATGTGTGAGCGTGCTTTGGAACCAAGAGTGAGCTATTAAAATTGAGTTTTACAGCACATGCATCTTAACCCCGAAATACTTCTAGTCAGATCAAGTTAGGATGATGTTTTTCAGGCAGCTTGCAAGAGTAAGGTTTTAGATTTCATAACGTAGTGCTCTAGAAGGAGATTAAAGATGGGTAAAATGGAATGCATTCTACTGCTAAGCAGACCAATAACTACCACATTTCATTGATTCTAAGATGTCAACAGGGTGATTATTAGTCATTAGTCTGTGTGTCTGTTAGTTTGTGTCTGTTAAAGAAGGAAAGCATTCATCCAATTAAACTCTGACATAATACAACTTATGTATTGTTTGGATTTTTTAAAACTTATAATTGTTTAAAGCACTTTTTGTCTTATTTACATGAAGTTTGTAAATTCATAAGAAGAAACATAAGGGGGCTGGAGAGATGGCTCAGTGGTTAAGAGCATGACTGCTTTTCCAGGACCTGGGTTCAATTCCCAGCACCCACATGGCAGCTAACAATTGTCTGTAACTCCAAGATCTGACACCCTCACACAGGCATACATACAGGCAAAACACCAATGCACAATTAAAAATTTTTTTTAAAGAAGAAGAAGAAACATTAAATTTAGTAATGGTTCAAACATTCCTAAGATAATTGACATTCATATCTGAGCCTTCAGGATTAATGTCTCTATTTATTTATTTTTTAAGTAGATGATCCCATGGCTATAGGGTCAGAGCATTCCTTAAATGATAACTCTCACTGGCATCTTTGAGAATCTGTTCTGAATAATTGACATCCATCTTGAAGGTTTGACTGTGTACATATAGGTAATGACAGTGTGAAGATATGCACATCTCCGAGTCAGTGACAAGTGATAAAAAAATTCATGAGCATTATATAATTAAAAATCTTAAGTGGATCCCTTACAGATAGGGTTTTTTTTTCCCTGTTAGAAATCCCCAGAGCAATCTCTGTGTATTAATCCTACTAAAATGATGGGATATGATTGAAAAAAAAAATCATTAGTTTGGTGGCTTCTCAAAGCTCTGAGTTTCTGAGAATTCATTGGTTTATTGGTTTATTTGTCCTACAGCGGACATGCCCAGCTGTGATCCTCGGCTGTGCTGTTTCTGACAAGCTCCCAGCCTCCTGTGATGCAGATAGTCTGTTGACTGAGCCATGGTGTGCACGGGGACACCCTTGGGTGCCATGTTGACTCATCTTTCAGATTATAGTCCTGCAAACGTCACAACGGCCATGGCAGCTGACAAAAAGAAAGTCCCCCTTTCCTCACCTCTTCGTTTTTTTAGAAAGTCACAAGATGGTCCTTTGTTTTGAGCATCCAGGGCTAATAAAGCCACTATATTTTGACATCAGATGGAAGCACAGGTCTGAAGCTGCCAGTTCATCCCAAGTAAAGGGCTTAGAAGTTAGTCTTGCACCTTGGTTCTGAAAAAAAAAAATTCTTTTTACATCAATCATTTTGCCTATGTCATAGAAAAGGCCAAGACCCTCATCACTAGACAAGCTGATGAATCTACTCAGGATGGTCCCGATCAATATTTTATTATAATATAAAAGAGTCAGTTCAAGGTCAAGCAAGGGAAGTACCATGTTATTAGAGAGACAAAATAGCTCAGTCATTTCCTATGATTCTCATGTTAATCAGAAATCTCAGTCTTTCCAAAATTCCTAGTGAAAATTCCAAATATCCTAGTAATAGTCTCTAATGCTACTTATTAAAGCTGTGTTTTATTGTGTCAGATGGTTCTAATGTTTAGCTGACTTCCGGAGCCCACACTAACGCTTTAGTCATTTAGGAAAATGATAGTATAAACAAACAAACAAAACCAAATTCTCTTAAACTAAATCAGAAGTTGGAGGAGCTGGCTCATCATACCATGTTGTAATGAGATGAGGAAGGCCTCTAAGAGGTGTTTGAATCTTCCTGGGGAGGGGGTGAATTCTGAACTGGTTGCCATGGTCTTCTGTGAACTACTGAATGACAGAGAGATCTTGCAGACAGTGAGATGAATGGGGGGATGGGTGGAGCCTGGGAGCGATAGTCATTAGCTCATTTCTTTTTGGGATCCTATTTGTTTTTTAAGAAAAATATAACATGTTAGAGTTGAACTACACCTTTACATCTTCCCTTATCATCACATTAACTCATTGTGAAAGGGGAGACATTCCTATTTCTTGTGTTTTATTGAGAAAAAGAAAGGAGACTCCAGGACTGTCAGCAACCTGACAAAGAGTGAAATAGGCGGTCGTGTTTATGCATTTAATAGGCTCTGTTATGTGCTAGATGGTGCACTAGGTGCTGGCAGGAGTGTTAGAGCTGGTATCGAAGCAGAGAGATTTTAGATGCCCCCCTCTATACAAAACAATTAAACTGAAAACCACTTCTAATATACCTAAAATCTCCTTATAAGTGTTCCTCTTTCTCCTTAGCAACATTTTCTTTTGAGTCTGCCTTTCTGATTTAAACCAAATCAACACTATCTGGTAGGGATGGTTTATTCAGAAGGCACAGTTAATATGGTACAATTGAGTTGACCATGAACTTTCTCTTGAGGGTTTGGAACGCATACGGAACGCATACAGGACCTTCCCTACCAGATCTTGGTCTGTCCAGAAATAAAGCCCTGTTATCTTATTACAAGCAATCATTACATGGAAAACAACACACAAATCATGAGTGCGTACTATGTCGATGTATTTTCTTGGTTAGGGTGGTGAGTTCAAGGAAAAAGTCACAGTGAAGTGTTCAGGATGCCCTGGGCTGACACACTCTCTGGTCAAATCATTTCTCTGTTCTCTTCTGGAAGACCACTTACCATAGCCTTTGGATCCAGAGGTGATTTGAACAGACCCATTGTAACTTGAACTTGCATTTTCAGAGCTGTGAGAGTTTGTCCCTTCTTGCTCATTGCCAACTGTTGCACAGGCTGGGCAGGGTTAGGATGTGCCAGACGCCAGCACAAAGCTGGTCAGGCAGGCAGACCTCAGGTACTCCATCACAGCCATGCCTTTACCTTCATTTCTCTCTGCTGGCTGAAGATCAAAGTTGGCTTCTTGATTAGTGATGCTGTGATCTCCTGACCAACCTTGAGTTCATTGGTATAACTTTCCGACTTGAAAAGCTGGAGAAGTTAGAAATATAAAAATCCCACCAGGATTGCTGGGACAAAATGGGGTTTTGTGGAGTCCTTGAAGCAAGTGATGATAATTCTCCCCAAATGAATTGTCAGGTTTTCTGCCTTGAGATAGTTTCATCATTGATGAACTCTGTCAGTCCTATTTTCTGCTCTTTTCTGTGGACTGTGTTTGCCGTAGTGTTGTGGATTTGGTGCCCTTAATGTACACTTTCTCTCTGTCCAGAGCATTTTTCAAACATGGTCTTCATTTGACTTACATGGAAAGTATGAGCGATTTGTATGGTCTTCAGGTAGAAAGTGTCCTCTCTGACTTAGACCGGCTCAGCCCAGTACTTCACCCACCTGGGTCACTTTTTTTTTTGTCACCTGTATGTATTTGTTTTTGCAGTTTGTATTCTAGTCTCCAGAGCCCATTGGTCTTAGGGATGTAATCCTAACTTAGTTATTTACTGTGTGATGTTAGACCAATTACTTAACCTCTCCAGGCATCTGTTTTCTCATCTCTAGGATGGGGGTATGAATAATACCTAGTTCCCCATTGTTTTGAAGGCTAAATGTGGTAACCTGTATAAAGGGCTTAGCTTAGTCTGGCCCATAGTAAGATCTTTATAAAGATCAGGCATTATTTACCACACTTCCAGTTAAGCACTATTTTCTCAGAAAGTGATGTTCAACAAAACCTGAACAGGAAACAGCTTGAATCATGAGCCAGACCAATGGCATCATTGCCCGTTGAAGCACAATTGGGTTGTAATGAGCAACAGGATGGCTCTGACCTTAGACTAAGATGATTCTAGTCAACCTCTGACAGCTGTGGGCAAATCATTTAACCTCCTTTTTTTTAGTCCGTTTCTTCATTCAAAAAGTGAGGGATCATATTAGTAGTAGCTTCATAAGATTTTTGTGAGGGGATCGTGGAAGTTAATGATAAAAGAGAAACATTTAAGAGCATCATTTTGACAGTCTCACAGAGACAAGTCCATGTTTGCCCTGACATGTGAAATGTAAGACCAAAGAAATAAAAGTAAATGGATGGCTATTGGACATATAGGATGGAAAAGGGAGACCGGAAGGAGAAATAAGCAAGGATGATAGAACCCACAGATTCATGCGCTGCTCAGACCTCAGCAGAGATTTTCTCAGTGTAGTGGACAGAGGTTAATGCAGAAACTCACAAACAGTCAAAGAACAGAGAAAAGGTGTCTGTGGAATACTTAGCCACACACAGGAAATATATACCTCACCCCAGCACCCCCAAGGATCAGGGACAACTGTGGACGAGGGGACCGAATGATTTTAAGAGTCAGGAGTCTGGGAGGATTGGCGTGAAGCAGTGTGTTCTGGATATGATAGGACCTCTGCACTTGAACTCGGCAGCTATGGTTGCCCGCACGAGATCAAGCCAGTCGACCCTTCAATATGGAGGGAAGGCAGGCGTGTGAGTCCCTACCTCTCCTGTAGCTGAGGAGCTACCGACATTGCTGCCTTGGTAGAGGAGGGTTAGTTTTCTCTAAGGGTGTGGCCCCTGGTAGGTTGACCAGGGTCCAGGGGATGGTCCCATACCTGTGAGTATATGGGCAGCATTATTGGAGTCTGTGGCTTACTTTGGGAGGATTTGGGAGGAGTTAAGTGGAAGAGTGATTAAGAAATTAATTAATAAAAAACCTTTAAAGGTTAGGCAATCAAAGGGTTTAATATGATTACATGTATGGAAATGTCAAAATGGATTAGTTTGTGTATTTAATTACATAATGAATTACTTTATTTAATCTATATGTGTACAAAGAACAGTACTTGGCACATGCTGTACTCAATAGACCTTACCTATTATCACAAACAAAGAGTGTCTCACCTGCTAAGTACATGTTTGCTCCAGGAGAGATGAGCATAGAGTATTTCAAGTTAGATTGTCATGAAAATTCTGGGAAGTCTGGGAGCTAAGAGTATTGCCTTCATTTCCCACTTCCCCAATTCCTTGAATTTTTGTTTCTGTTGCCTCCATCTCCCCAAATGTACCCTGGCAAAGCCCAATCATCATGTCGCATCCTGTGGCTTCGACAGCTCGTCTTTTAGAGGGCACATGACTTTCAGAGGTCAGGCACTCTAACACCCCCAGCTCTCAACAGAGGAAGAGGGGTCCTGTGGATGGCCCAGAGTCACTTTGTGACAGACAGGAGTTACCCACTTCACTGGGTCACTTCTCTGCCAAGTGACAGTGGCTTTATTTCTATGCTGACAAATGGGGGTGGGAAGCTTAAATCTGAACATACAGTTAGTGTGAGGCCTTCCCTGTCTTCCCTGACATCTTGCATCCTCTGTTGCACAAACCTTGCGTCAGAGGGCCCTGGTCCAGCCAATGCTTTAAGAGGGCTATTGTTTTCCTTGCTGGGGCTACACTCTGTGTCCTTCCACGGCAGAAAGACCCTGTTTCCTGGGGGGTAATGTTTTCCCTTCCCCATGCCTTGCCTTTCTCGAGCTGTGTTCCTATTTCCCTGCTGGCTCACTTGTTTCTTTGGGCTCAGTGCCTTGTTTGGTGGTTTGAAGCAAAAGCTCTGAGAGATGCCAGGAGGTGAGCGGAAGGACTGAATGGATGCAGTCACTGGACAAACAGACTCAGTGATGGATGAGTTTTCTCCCCAGGGAGTTTGGGTCAGAAGCAGTCCAACTGATAAGTTTTTCCAGAACTGAGTAATTCAGAGACAATGCCAGGACAACCTTACTTCTTTTTTTTTTTTTTATTGATTAAAGAAAATGCTTAGCTGTCGCACATCTAGCTAAACACAGTGACAGCCATGATAGACAGCATAATATGGACAACATAAATTGCTTTAGAAATAACAACCCAGGAGGAGCGTGTGAGGAAGGAAGAAATCTTTAAAAGCCCTCTATCCAAATATTTTCTTTCTTCTAAGTCTTGAAAAAGCACAATATAACCATTTCTTCTTCCAAATGATCTCATAGTTATTTATTAAGGAAAAATACCAAGTGCTTATTATTATTTGATAGACACTTCTTCTGGCTTGATTCATGCCTGTGTCAGTCTCCTCGGGACGAAGGGACACTGGGACAAAGCTACATCCTAAGTGTTGTGTTGGTGTCAGAGCAATTCCTGTGCAGAAGGGGGCTATACAACCTTCTTTATTCCCCCTTCGCAGATGTCCTTGAGTCCTTGAGACGGATGTGAGTGGAGGTTTTCAGCTCTCATGCAAAACAACCATCTAAACATAACAGATGACATCAGCTTGGGCTTTTCAATTCCTGGATGGCAGCGGCGTGTTAATCCAGCCTTCATCCTGGATTTCATAAACTAAAACAAGGGAGGCTGGCAGGAGCTCAGCGCTGCCGCTGGGTTGAGGAAATTGATGACGGGGAAGCATGCGGGCAACACAGTGTATAAAACTCATAAACGTGTAGGCAGAAGCTCAGCTACTACTTTGGACGGCTGCTTCCCGCCAGCCAAGACCGCGACGGCAGGGAGCTGAGCCGGGAGCCAGCTGGAAGACATGAAGAGCCTCTGGCTGCTGACCACACTCCTGGTACCTGTGCACCTGGCTATGGCCTGGAGCGCCAAGTACGCGGTGGATTGCCCGGAACAGTGCGACAATAGTGAGTGCAGAAGCAGCCTGCGTTGCAAGAGGACAGTGCTGGATGATTGTGGTTGCTGTCAGGTGTGCGCAGCGGGGCCCGGAGAGACCTGCTACCGGACAGTCTCAGGCATGGATGGCGTCAAGTGCGGTCCGGGACTGAAGTGTCACTTTTACAGTGAAGAGGATGATTTTGGTGACGAGTTTGGTATCTGCAAAGGTAAAGAACAACTCCTTGCTTCCCACTGGGCAGGGCTCCCTCAGGGCATTTAGTCAGCTAGGGAGATCCGTTCCTCTTCTTTCCTCCTTTGAACTACCAGGGAGGATGCACGGACGCAGGTAGTGGGTTTGGTAGGGAGAAGCATACCTGCAGAGAGGTTTGGAAAGCAGTGTGCAGGAATCACTGCAAGGGCTGCAACATTCCACTCTGCATTTAGATTCGAGAAAGCAGCTGGCGCGGTTTCCTTTTCTGGAAGGCTTTAGAAACTTGACAGGTAGTCTGCTACAAATGCGTTAGGTGTCCTTTTCCCTGCGAGCCAACGATTACAGAGGTCCTCCAGAGATAACCTCTTAGAGTGGTTTCTAGCCTCAGATTTCACCAGCCTTTGATCTTGAAAGAGTTCACAGGGAGGAGTACCTCAAGCTAACATATTTCTGATGATCACTAATGTACTTTATGGCGTAGGGTGGGCTTAAGTCAGCCAACGAAATAACTCACGTTCTTGCAAGAGGGTCCCCTGAAGTATAAAATAAATCTAATTTTACTTAAAAAACTTTTCAGTTGGCCAGAAAATAGCAGATGTCGTAAGACAAGCGGAAATAATGGAACTTTAAAAGTCTGTTTTTTAAAAAAGTGGCTGTTTTATAGATTTTTAAAAAAGAAATTATAATTAAGACAGAAACCACAATTAAATGACTCATTGATGTATCTGTGGAACTTATTTTCAAACTTAGTGACTAAATTAATATTTTTGAATGTATGAAAATAAAAGAATTGGTTATTATGAAGTCTCCCATACATAGATGCCATAGAATCCCACCATTACATGCTATTGTGATTAAAAGGCAATACATTCTAGAACTTCAGTCCAGTTGTATAATACAAAGAAGCTGCCAAAATTAAAAAAATAAGTTCTGAGAAATTTCTAAATAACTCATATTCTGTGTACTAGACACAATTACATCCCTGCCTGAATGACAATTCATCCAAACTTGGGACAACCTCATTAATTCTCATTTTAGAAAATAGTTCATAAATTCATCATCTTTTAGTCTGCAAAACCTTTTCTAAAGAAACTGTAGAAAAAAATTGAAAAATTTTATTCTTTGGCTTTTATTATTTTTGATTAAGACTGAGAAGAAGTGGGCTGCTGAGGAAATACTCTCTTTGGTGAACACACATACATACATTTCTTTCAACTGAATAGATTGTATTTTCTGGAAATCACAGGGCTTACCTGCTAAGAAAACAGCACCTCATATGAGGAAATTAGGGAGGAGGTGGCTAACCCAGTCCCGTCTATGATATAGTGAGCATATGTGGGCCAACCGCTTTTCCTCTGCCATAAAAACACCTTTGGAAATGTGGTCATGAATGGACAGTGGCATGGGGTAAAGAATCCAGCTGTGGTGCAGAGGTTGGTGAACTATGCTGTTAACAATCTATTTTGAACCTCTCTTTCTGGCATCCTCTGCATGGCTGGTGAGCTCAGTTTCGAACTGTTTTTCACTGCTGGAAATAGTAGAGTGGGTGGGTGGGTCTCCATTGCAGCAGGTGAATTCCAGATTTTTGTTTGTTTGTTTGTTTGTTTGTTTAGCATTTAGGTGCTTGACCCATGTTTCTGGCTAGCTATGGGGCAGCCAACATTTATTTATAGAATGTTTACTATCTGATCAGCACTTAGCACATCAGGGGTCACCCTGGACCTGGAACTGGGAAGTGGGCTGAGATTTTCATTTTCAGCATCCCTGAAGACAGTCCCATCCTAAGCCCGTGTTTTTCTGCCAGAAGTGTTTCCCAGATCTGTCTTAAGGACTTTTCTTCCCAGGGTAAGGAGGGCAGGTAGCAGCAGAGCCCTCTATCCTTTGAGTGACAGGGGAAAGAGTAGCGCTGTGTCCTTAAAGACCTACTCAATGCACATCCATCTTGATCGTCCAATGCACTGTTGGGTAGCTAACAACGTGTCTTTATGCTTGGGTGATTGTACCTTAGCAAGGACATCTCCATGCTGAAAGAATACATCTTCTACCAGTGGTTCTCAACTTCCCTAACGCTGCGATCCTTTAACACAGCTCCTCATGGTGTGGTGGCCCCCCCAAACCATACAATTATTTTTGTTGCTACTTTCACAGCTGTAATTTTGCTGCTGTTATGAATCGCAATGTAAATATTTTTGGAAATAGACGTTTGCCAAAGGGGTCACAACCCACAGGTTGAGAACCAGTGTTCTATACAGATGCTGCTGAGTTAACCTCTTGAGATACTGTTATGCCGCAAACCCTGCTCTTTTAATCCTTGACAGACTTCTTTATTTCGTTGTAGCATTTCTTAGTCTAAGTATTAAACACTGAAGCTATGAAAGCTTCGGTTCTTGGTAGATGTGCAAACTCTCAGGCGTGTGAGCCCTGAGGTTTCTTGCTCACTTAGCATCTTATCTTTTCAGGGACCTTGATTAGTGAATCCTTTTAACAGCTGGGGGAGTTAGCGAAAGCCTAGAGCTGTTCTGAGAGATAAGGAACTTTGTAAGTGTGGGAGCAGACTGGGGACTGGTTATTTCGTGGTCGTGGTCGGCTGATGGGTCTCTTAGCCCTTCAAATGGTAAACTGTCAACTACTGTAGATTAGATACGCCACACCTATCAAATTATTTGAGGAGGTAAGGCTATGTCTCTTTAATCTCCCATCTTCACTGAGCTGTGACCAAGATAACCTGTGAGAATCTGTTATCTATGCAGAGAAGAACTAGTTAAGACTGCTCCAAGGGTGGGGCTGGCAAGAAGCCTCAGTGGGTAAGGGCACCTGCTGTCAGTCCTGAGTGTGAGCACCATGGCCCGCAGTGGAACGCACACGCACACACACACATATACACACACATACCTGAATGCTCACATATGCAATACACACACACACACACACACACACAGGCACACATGCACACACACATAGAGGCACACACGAACACGTGAACACATGAACAGTTGCACTTAAACACACACATGCCTGCACACACACATGCATACACACACACACACACACACACACACACACACACACACACACTGAAAAAATAAATAACTAAAGAAAGAAAGAGAGGATAAAGAGATTGGTTACGTGTAGCTAATTTAAGCTTTCACATCAGGAGCTTAAGCCTGAGGCAGGTGTTATCTGGACTTACTATGTGGTTTCACATTTATGACTTCAACTTTCAACTTTCAGACCCTGGAGCTTTTGAGAAGTGATTTCCATTTATCAGTCCAAGTCCAGGAGATTGATTCAAATCCTAAGACTATCACCCAGGGCTGGGAGAAGGGGGCCTATGCCTAATAAGCAGCGATCTCTCTAAACCCCTATTTTGCCCTCAGACTGTCCCTATGGCACTTTTGGGATGGAATGCAAAGAGATTTGCAATTGCCAGTCGGGCATCTGTGACAGGGTGACCGGGAGGTGTCTGGAATTTCCATTCTTCCAGTACGCAGCAGCCAAGTCGCCCAGCAGGACCGTTGCCTCTCACACAGGTAAGCGGTGACCTTGGCCTCAGTGTGAATCAATGTAGAAACCAGTGAGTAGAATTTGGGGTCTGTCTGAAGGAGCTTGTTTCTTTGTTTTCCTCAGGGGAAAGATTGTTGAGTTTGGTTGCTGTTGCTATTTTCAAAACAAATCTCATTGATAATTCTGAGGATACTATGGGTTCTCATAAAGTTTACTACGTTTTAATGAATTACTGAAAACAAATCTGTTTTCATAGAAAGCAACCGACCAAGATATGCAAAGTTCTTGGACTCTTAGCGATCTGTATTTATAGACTCTCTAGACAAAACTATTTCTCTCCCAACTCCACATAGAAAGAGAGCAGTGAGGTATTTGTTGGACCAGCTTTAAGAGCCACGATAAAAACTACAGACCATTTCTCCTCCTCTCCCTCCTCTGCCCACCTTCTCTCTCCTCCTCCCTCCTCCTTCTTCATCAAATGGAAACAATAAAATAGAATAATTGTGTTTTTATGGATTTTGAAGCTGGTAAGAATTAATCCCCGTGGTGAGATCCAGGGACCAGGAAAACTGGAGCTTACATGCTGCTGACTGGTCCCGGCCAGAGCTGAGCACTGCTCTGAGATGGTTCTATGCTCTCATCTGCCTATCTTGTTAAGTGGCCAAGCACATGGAAATCTGTTAAGGAAAACGGAGCTCATTTAACATGACCGTACCAAAAGAAGTCAACACATGAGGTAGCATTTGTCATGAGACCTTATTCTGCCAGTGAATAGAATGGTAAATGTGTTATATGCTTCAAAATTATTAAAATAATAGATTTAAAATATGAAAGTTATACATATGTGAGGTGATGGATATGTTAATTGGCTTCATTTAATCATTTTATAATCAGATTATATCCCTATCTATCATCCACCTATCTACCTATCCACCTATCCACCTACCTATGTATCTATGTATTTATCTTGTATCTATGTATGTATGTATGCATGTATGTATGTATGTATCTATCTATCTACCTATCTATCTATGATGCTTAAAAATTAAGTAATTAAAAAAACCCCAAATTCTTGGGGCTGGAGAGATGGCCAGTGGTGAACAGACACTGCTCTTCCAGAGGACCCGAGTTCGATCCCCAGCACCCACATCAAGCAGCGCATAACCACCTGTAACTTCAGCTCCAGAGGAGCTCTTGCTTCTGCAGCCAAAATACTCACATAACCCTCCATCCATAGCTAAAGATAAAATTAAAAGGCAAGGTTGTGACTGCACAGAGTCACAACCTTGTAACCTTATTAGGGGTCATTTGAAGAAAAGAAAAACCTCACTCTTAAACCCTCAAAATTTAGCCACAGCTGCTGCTTATT
Source organism: Peromyscus maniculatus bairdii (assembly GCF_049852395.1). Classification (NCBI taxonomy): domain Eukaryota; kingdom Metazoa; phylum Chordata; class Mammalia; order Rodentia; family Cricetidae; genus Peromyscus; species Peromyscus maniculatus. The sequence continues at coordinate 42,472,216 of NC_134866.1, read as the reverse complement.
AATATCAATAAACTCTACCTCCTCCAGACAGAAAACAGTCACCCAAATCCATTTTATTTAGGTTGTATTTCTGGCCCTTTGCCCTTAAAATAAAGTGTGAAATTCAGCAAATATGCTTATTTCTTCTGTTACCATCTTCAGACAAGTCAATTGGTAGTTTTAAGTACGACTCCGGTCTTATATGTTAAATCCTAACTTACAGATGAATGTCTTTGTGGACAATTAATCTGGAAACTGAGACAACAGATTAAATCATGTGATTTATCTCTGTTGTCTTTGACAAAGCAAAAGGGTGGGGCTTAAGACGAATAGGTGTTGATGGGATTTTCATATAACATTTGAAGACAAATCCATCAGGGTCCTCAGCATATCTAGTATTGCATAACCACAGCCTCCATCCAGCTCCAGAACCTTTTGATTAGACCAGTACTCACTGGTTCCCCTCTTCCTCACATCCTCCCGGTACCTGGAAACTATCAATGGAGACCACCAAGCTGCCTCTCACATCTGGAAAGGCTTCAAAGGAGCCGCTTACAGAACAGATTTGAGATCTATTTTCTCAGTTTACCTAGCCACCTCAAGCATTTTTAGCTTCTTTTATCTCTTCTTTTTCTTTTTAAAAATTAAGTCAGAGTCTCACTATGTCTCCTTGGTTGACCAGGGATAGGATGTAGACCAAGCTGGCCTCAAACTCATAGTAATACATGCCTCTCCCTCCTGAGCACTGGGATTTGGGCATGTGCCCCTGTGCCTGACGCTTGCTTTGCTTTCTTAAAACCACAGGTTACAAAGAACTGTGAAGTAACAATTTACACAAAACTTCTTAACTTAAGTTTGCACCTACATCTTTCTCACAGGGCAGCATTTGACTCTGCTGCCTATCTTTGTTGTTTTTGTTTTGTTTGGTTGATTTTTGTTGTCTTGGAGACTGAAGCCAAGGCTTTGTGTGCACTGGATGAGTTCCACCTCCACCACTCTGTTGGGACCCTTCAATGGCTCTGGGAGCCAGTGATGGCTGCTTGCAACAGTCTACCTGATGGGAACTAGAGACGGCGTACCAAAGTCCCTCCTGCTGTGACCTGTTGGCAATTTCCCTTTGGCTGTGCAGGCTCTTTCACAGGCGTTTGCCACACTCTCTAGTTTGTTTGCAAACGGTGCTGATGTCTTGGCTATTATAAAGAAGTCTTAGAAAGATACTGTATTACTGATGGTCATTATGTGTTAAGCTACACACTAACCAAAACTAAGCATGGAGGTTCTTCCTGGAAATGGAAAAGAAAAGCAGTTGGTTCTCTTTCTCTTTGGATCCATGATATTTCAAAGACTTTTACCCATGTCATCTTAGTCAACCTCAGGTTCAAGAGGGAGTGAAGAAGGTCTGAAAAATACAGACAGGCTGCCCTGTTCCTCTGGGCCTTGTCTACAGGGGATTTGCCTGTCTGTGTGCTGGAGTCTACCGGGAAGAACACGGCTCCTCAGTTCTGCTGTGGGCTTCGCATTACCACTGTACAAACCCATCTATCTGAGCCCATGCTTTGAGAGCAGATGGAATGACTCTCAGATCCACCATCATAGGTTCTCCCAACTGCATGGGGTCGTCTTCTCCTTGCTACCTGCTGAGAGCAGATGGATTGATTCTCAAGTCCACCATCATAGGTTCTTCCAACTGCATGGGGTCTTCTTCTCCTTGCTACCTGCTGATGGCAATAGCTCTCTTGACAGGTGGGCTTCCTGATCCTACCTGCCTCAGTTCTAAATTTTTATTTTTTATTTTTGGCAGTCAGTGTCCAAGAACAGAAATCCATGAGTCCCATTTTTTTAGTGAGTTAGGTGAGGCATAAGAATGCTCTATACCCATTTGTCTGCCGAGCCACATTAATCTTGCACCATTCTATTTTAGGAGGTACACTGTGGATACAAGCATGTCTCGCTCCTTTTAGAAGCAGAAAATCTCACTTTAGAAGATTCTAGATCTTATAAACCTTTCTTGTACAAAGAGTGGGTGAGATAGCTGTCTTCTGGAGTCATACCAGAAAGTTCATTATTTTTTTTGTGCCCGTGATTATAAAAATCCTTTCTAGGGATCTGTTCTTGCAGCATTTGGTCATTCACTGAGTATGTATTAAGCATCTATCATACTCCAAGCATTGCTATCCATGCTGGGGATACAGGTGAGCAAGTAGAAGAAATAGTAGATGAAAGAAGGTCCTGCTTTTCTGAAGCTGGAATTCTAGGAACAGAGTGAGATGATGTCGGGACAGGAGAGCTACATGTATACCATAAGGGTAGGTGAGGGTGGGTATATAGACAGAAATGTCGCAAAGAGGGTCAGTTCAGAGCTGTTCAGTAGAGTTAGCAGAGAATTCTCAATCAAAGATTTATTTTAAATTTCATTAAAAGACAAAACCAAAATAAAATAAATCCATGCCTGATCTTTGGCTTACAGATGTCTGGACATGATATGTGTGCCTTCTGATTTCAGATCGTGAAGCAGCAGCATCTGGAGATGGCAATGCTGGGAGAGAAGAGCTCGTTGAAGGAAATGCTGCTCGGCCCTCTGTAATGAAATGGTTAAATCCACGCTGATCCTGGCTGGGGTTTGCCAAGAGACGGCTCCACTTTAATGACCAACATTCAGCCAACATTTTAAGAACTGTCTAGAGCATAGACTATGAACGTGTAATTTATGGAGATTAAGTGTGATTCAGAGTGGATCCAGAAAAAAAATGTAGGCTATATACAACCCATAAAACACATATGACTGAACACTTTTTGTTAAATATTTAAATGCATATAGATCTGGTGTGTGTGTGTGTGTGTGTGTGTGTGTGTGTGTGTGTGTGTGTGAGAGAGAGAGAGAGAGAGAGAGAGAGAGAGAGAGAGAGAGAGAACTAAGGAACTAAACATGCAATTAAGATGGTCTTATAAGATGGTCTTATGGTCACTGAGTAGCCCGATCAAAGCTGGAGAAACCGTGCGTTCTTCGACTTGGGTGTACATTCTTGTTGAGATACAGGTTGAAGAAAGAGCTAGGAGCCAGAGAGGACGGGGATCGTAGTGAAAGTAGGGAATTATAACATTTGGCTCTTCCTTGTGGTAGCTTAAAATTGATTCGTTTGTTTTAATTTGGGGAAACAAGATCAGAAAAGCCTTGAAGGAAGTGAGATATTGGAAGCTCACCGGGGAGTCTGAACAACTGCCCTAAGTGGAAATGCTCTTGTTACAGCTACCTGCACCTGATGGGGTAGGGTTGGACCAAGGACGAATACATACTCCCACTCCTGGTTTAAGTACTGTGGACCTTGAGACAAATTTAGGAAGTAGTTTGCCTCCTGGGGGATGGAACAGGGTGAAGGTGAATATTTATGTATTTTTATAGACAAATCTGTTAGCTTAAATATTTCTTCTATATAGTAGAGAAATGACCCTATTGTTACTTATTTAAAATGATTAGGGAAAAAGGTATATAACCTATATGGTTCTCAAATACCCATATATGGAAAACGTGTTACTCATGATTACATTAATATTGGTAAAAATGTAGTTACTGTAAGTTTATAAAACATTGAAAAATGAAAAAATAATGCTAAATCTTGGGTGAAATTTAAATTTAAACCAGAAAACAACTTTTTAGACAGTTTGGGAAAAGAGAGTTTTTCATCATGAAATATGTTGACTTTAAGATACATTTTATTTTCATTTTGTCTCCTTTCCAACTTGATTGATGAATGGAATTGGGGTTACACACATGTGGACCTTAGCACAAAAAGGACTGTTGTCCTAGGTGATGCTGGGAAATATTTGCAAAAGTATTTTATTTGTAGTGAAGAACTTATTTAAGAATTATTTCATTATTTACTTATATTTTATTCTCGAAGTTTGCCAACAGAGTTGTGAATGTACAGAAGATCCTTGAATGTAAGCAGATTCAGCTGTTGGATTTTTTTGTTTGTTGAAGAACAATTTATTATTGTCCAATAAAAATGGCATAGCTGTTCCATATCGCCTGATTTCTTTTCAATTTTACTCAACAAATATGAGAGCTAATTCACACTAAAGGATAAGTTCTTCCTTGGAATTTTATGCTACAGAAGCGTTTCTCCTATCAACACAGGGGACAGAACCTTTCTGTCTTTGCTCATATCTTTGCTGTACTTAGACTATGACCCTCTTCAAATGTGGGTCCCTATATAAGTGTCCATTTTACGGAGTTTTATTTACTTCTTTTCTTCCTTCTTTTTTGCAAAACCTCTCTCTGTTTGTTTCTGTGTCTTTGTCTCTGTGTCTCTGTCTCTCTTTCTACTAAAAAACAACAAGAATCAGGCTTTGGTGTGTGAAGTTGGATGTAGACTGAAGGCTTGGAACAGTGGACTCTAGGTTGTGACATGGCCTCTCTTTCATCGTCTTTCAGATACCAAACTCAGCACATACCTTGTTTTGTTATTGTTTTTGTTTGTTTGCTTTTTTTTTTTTTTTTTTACTTTTTTGTTCCTTCTTTGAAGGTAGAAAAATTTCCACAAAACAGCCATTATTCCTGATTCCAAGTTCTGGAAGGAAATCCCAAATAAGTGTATCACTCGGCTGTTAACTTCCTGGAGGTTACAGATCTGCAAATGTCCACCCACCTCCATCTACTTCTCTCACTTTATCCGTCTGTTCCTGTTCTTACTAATAATCAACATTAGCATTTTATTTTCGTGTATATCCTAACATTTTTGAAAGCCGATGTACCTTTTAAAATGAGAACAACAGGGGACCATCCAGTGCCCCTGGAAAAAGAGAGAAACCTTCACACTGAAACTCGAGAGTACCACGCCCCAGAATGGTACACGTGACTCAGCTTTGTGGACAGGTTACAAAAGCATTTGAAGTGAATTGATACCACAGTGGGGAAAGAACATCTGCATATTTAAAAAATTCAGTTTTTTTTTAAGTAGTAGAAACTAGGTGTCAGTTAGATACAAAGTTATATTTAAAAAGGGTCTTTATAGTCTTACTAAGTTTAAACAAAAAACACCGAAAATCAAAGTTTTGTCAACCAAGTTTCATGATATTCACTTAGGGAGTAGAGGGCTCAAGTTACTTTTTGGCTTGAAGTCTAAGCCCCAGTGTTCTTTGAGGTGTAGACCGTGGAGCGGCCCTAGACTGGCCAGGCCAGGCCAACTTTGCTCCTGGGTTTGCGGTAACCTTCGATGTGACCCTAGAAAATCAAATCAAATGGGAGTGGATTTGTCAGCTGGGTGTGGTGGCTCATGCCTTTAATCCCGGCACTTGGGAGACAGAGGCAGTGGATCTCTGAGTGTTCAAGGCTAACCTGGGCTACAAAGTGAGTTCTAGAATAGCCAGGGCTACACAGAGAAACCCTGTCTCAAGAAACAAACAAACAAAACCAACAACAACAACAAGAGTGAACTTGTTGACTCTAACTTCAGCATGCTTTCTAAGGTCCCAGAGTCACGACCCTTATCACATATGCTAGAATTCATCTATCCGAAGTTGCTCTGTAGTCTTTTGGCTAATTCTGGATAGTGAGGGTCTCTAAAATATTTGTGTTCTCCATGGTCCTAATTGAATATGCTTTTGTTGCAGTTTTTAAGCACATAGCTTATAACTATATACACACTATAATATTACTATATTACATTTATTCAGACTAGAATTTTTTTTTAAAGGATGAGATTAGAAATATAAATAGGCCGGGCGGTGGTGGCGCACGCCTTTAATCCCAGCACTCGGGAGGCAGAGCCAGGCGGATCTCTGTGAGTTCGAGGCCAGCCTGGGCTACCAAGTGAGTTCCAGGAAAGGCGCAAAGCTACACAGAGAAACCCTGTCTCGTAAAACCAAAAAAAAAAAAAAAAAAAAAAAAAAAGAAATATAAATAGAAGTTCTGAGAATTTCTTGCTATATTCTGACAGGCCATTCTTAGATGCATGAGGGGAAAAAAGAAAATGCCATAGGTCAGTGGTTGGCATTAGAGAAAAATTAACCTGATAAAAAAAATTAGTGCTTCTGCAATGGATAGATGAATAAACAGATGGAGAGATGAATGATGTGGAGAGGTATCGACAGGCAGATGGACAAATGGAAGCCTGGAGGGATGGGTTAGGTGGAGGGGTGGCTGCGTAGGTAGATGGATGGTTGTGAGGATCATCCAACTGTCTGTTCCTACGAGCGCTGCAGCTTCTTAAGGGCCCCCCTTTCATCTGTTAGCACGGGGTCTCCTGACAGCTTTCCACACTACCAATGTGTGCAATGTGACCGCAAAACCAAGAAGCCTAAGAAACATCAGTAAATCGAACATGCGGGATTTCTGTGACAGCACAGATGAACATCCCCCTCACCCCCACCACCAACACCACACCGAGGGCATCACTAGGCAAGCAATCATTTTAGGACAGCTCTGATGGTAGCCTGACTCAACTGTCACTTCTTATAAGAGGCAGTTTGGAAGGGCTCCTCTGTGTCGACCCCGTTTTATTCTTCCTGTTAGATGGATTTTTAGATAGAGGTAGAGGATCCACAAATGCAGTGCAACAGCCCACAGCTACTTCCTTTTTAGTTATCCTATTTACCTAACACATCACTTAAGAAGGATGTGTGATATAGAGTAATGGATCTCAGATGCTAGCATCTCTAGAATCTTCTGGAGTCCTGAGTAGACCACGTGTTGCTGATTCAGTAGGTTTTGAGGTGGGGCCCAAGAATGTTCCATTTGAATCACTCCCAGGTAACTCAGGATTCTAGAAACCATACTTTGAGAATGACTGATACAGGGGCATTTAGATGCCTAGAAATAAAACAAGCTATAACTCAAACCAACCATGGTTAGTCTTACAAAGAACTGGTTGCTGTATTTTCTAAGCAGTTGGTATACCTCGTTTTTGTTTTGTTTTATTCTCAAGACAGGGTCTCAGTATGTAGTTCTGGCCACCCTGAAATGTGGGTCAAAATGACCTCAAACTCACAGAGATCCTCCTGCTTCTGCCTCCCTCACAGCTGGGCCTAAAGCTGTGAGCCACTGTACTTGGCAAGGTATACTTAATTTTAAAATATGTGTTATTTTAATTTTTTCTATTTAAAAAGGGAGTGAAAAATGTCTAAGTCATTTTAAACTCTGGGGACTGGATGTCATGCTGTGTGTCTGTAAGCAAGGAGGCTGAAATAAAAGGGTCTCAGACTTGAAGCACTGTCTCAAAAGTAAACAACAAAAGTCCTCGGGAACTTTGTAAGGTCAGGTAGGCGAACAGAAAAGGAGAATGGAGGTGGAAGACACGGAGACTCAGGAAGATAGACGATAATGTGGTCTTATGAAGACAAAGACGTTGAAGAAGAATGGCCAGTCATGTTATGTGTCATCCAGAGACACAGTTGAGCTGAAATGTCTCAGGTGTTCATGGAGGAGGGTAGATGGAAGCCGTTCTGAATGGTGTGAAAAACCACACACCCGATGAGCACTTTTTTCCAGAACGCTGTCTGGGAAGGTAAAGGCACTAAGCCTACACCAGGATGGAAATTTGACTTACTAATGTTTGTTGCTTTCTGTGTTACCGACGCAGTAACAGAGAGCGGACATTCCATGTGTAGGATTATTGATGAGCAACGATGATAAAGATAGATGCTGACTTCCGTGTGAGCTCTGGACAGCGTGCATGCAATCAGAGCGTGATGATTTCAGGGAGAGAATTCAGCCAGGTCTGCTGAAGGGCACTGCTGGTGAGCCAGTGTGGTGAGGCAGAACCATAACCATGGCAGTGGAAGGCTAAGTCAGGAGGGTCGTTATGAGCTTGAGGTCAGTGTGGGCTGCATGGTAAGCCTCTGTCTCAGTCAAGCAAGCAGGCAGAACTAAGAGGCCAAGAGTGAACTGTTGTTGTATATTCGTTTACAAAACTCATGTCACTACGCCATATCAAATTTGCATGCAAAAATATATGCATGGATCAGTCAAAAGACAAGCAACGTTTGTTTTATTCTTTGCATCTTTATGTATTTTCTTAAAAAAAATCTGGGAGGCAGTTTTCTTTAATTGGGAAAAAGAATAAAGTAATCTCTATTTTTGATTATTAAGAATATGATCCTTCAAGAATTTTGAAGTGTAGCCGGGTGGTGGTGGCGCACGCCTTTAATCCCAGCACTCGGGAGGCAGAGGCAGGCGGATCTCTGTGAGTTCGAGGCCAGCCTGAGCTACCAAGTGAGTCCCAGGAAAGGCACAAAGCTACACAGAGAAACCCTGTCTCGAAAAACCAAAAAAAAAAAAAAAAAAAAAAAGAATTTTGAAGTGTATTTTATCACGCACGCAATCGTGAAAACAGAGCTCCAATCCGAGTGGATGAAGATGTCTGTATACACGGTAGCTCTCTGCTGGAACAGATACTGTCTCAACAGAAGCAAGCTTGGGGACCCACAGAAAGCGCTTTTAAAGTGACAATCTGCCTTCTGCACCTAGGCTATCTGCTTCAAGCAGGTGGCTCAGGCCACCAGGGTTTTAAAAAACTATTTCCTGACACCTGTGGAGTTGGTAAATATTTCCTGTTTTTGTTGTGTCTAGAGAAAACAGGAATTAACAACTTGGAAGTGCTCCTCAAACACTCATTGTGGGTGACCTCTACACGAGCAGTTTTCAGTGTGAGACACTCACTTTCTTAAAATCTACCCTAATGATGTGTCTTAAGAGAAAAAAGCCCATTAGAATAATCAGACCATTGAACGGCGGAAGAGAGATTCTATAAGAGGGTAGTGGCACCTACCAACGTGTGGGGTCTAGCCAGAAACCCAGCTGTCAGCCTTCCTTACTGAGTGTGACTGACAAGTGAGCAAGCAGTGAGCATCCTGCCTGTGGCTCTGAGCTACCTGCATAGTTAGTTAGCATGTTTTAAAAAGATAATTACCTCCTCAAAGTTCTGCAGGGGGACAAGAGGCCTGGAAGTTTTGCATCAGAGTGAGTCAGGGTGAATCCACTGTGTTACTTGGTAGCTACTGACCTCAGGTTAGCTGTTCAGCCTGCATTCTCCTCCGTGTCCTCTGTGTAGTGTGGGCAATGGCTTACAGCAATGTTGCAATTATATATATATATATATATATATATATATATATATATATATATATATATCCCATTGACTCCCATCACTGCGCCTGCCCAATAGTTGATGAGCATTTGTGTTATTATCAAAGCCAATCTCATTATTTCTTTAAAGTTCAATTTATTCATTGTTGCAAGACTGGAAACATTTAAAGTATCTCACATGCTCCTTTTACAATGAATAGAAAACCAACTTCAGGACAAAATTAAAGCCATCCATTAAAGGTTAATAGCGCTGAGTAGAAACTCAGTTAACATCATTAAACACTCTCACAGTCCTACAAAGAAGTGACTATTTTTAAAGACAAATAACAGTGTTTTATTTAGAGCGCCAAACAATTATTAGCATATGACTCTGAAAACAGAACCAAAATAAGGCACAATGCTTCAAGGGGATGCGAGGGAGCCCTGCAGATGTGGCACAGGTCCCTGCGTGTTATTTTTAGTGTTCTATTCCTGCCTTTTATTTCAGGACTTGGCTCGCTTCCTTTGTGGCTTCCCCTTAGTTTATTCAGAGGGTTCTTCCTCATAGAGCGCATGTTGAGCTCCGTGTAGAAAAGTTCCAGCTCCTAAAGGAAATGGAGGAATGCTGGCCAGTTCAGGAACTCTTGGCAACGGTGAAATTCTTGGTTTGGAAATAACACAGGAACTCCCTCACCTTGGTTTACTTTCTAGTTATTTAATGCACCAGAGCCGGCGTGTGAATCTGATATTAGCGATAAGTGAACCCCGAAAGCCACTTTCTGGCTTCTTTTTCCTGGCTACCGGGAGGGATTTGAAAAGGAGCCCTGTTTTCAGTCGCTTTCTATAAACCCAGTGGCGATTTTAAAAATGAGAGTCCAGTGAGCCTGAAGCCATTTATTTCTTTACCTGTGAGTCAGGTGACCTCAGCGAAGGTGCAGTCACTGTGCACAGAGAGATGGTGTAATCAGTGTTGGTCCCTATCCCTACAGAGGTACTGAGGAGGTGGGACAAACCATATGGAAACGCGAGAGAACGCAATATCATGTCTAGTTGTTTATTAGGGTTCTTTGGTTGCAAGTAAAAAAAGAAGGAAGAGGAGGGAGAAAGAAAGAAGGAAAGAAAGGAAGAAGGAAGGAAGAAAGGAAAGAAAAGAAGGAAAGAAAGAAAAAAGAGAACAGAAGGGGAGGAAGAAAGGAAGGAAGAAAGAAAGAGAGAGAAAGAAAGAAAGAAAGGAAGGAAGGAAGGAAGAAAGGAAGGAAGAAAGGAAGAAAGGAAGAAAAAGAAAGGGAAAGCACTGACTTCTACCAACTTCAACAAAACCGTAATTTATTGGTAAGGTGTGGGATGCCTCACCAAATGGAAAAGTCCACCTGTTGAAGAATCTGACTTGGAAAATCAGGGTTTCAGGGAAGGTGAGGGCAGAGGGTGCCCACCCTCACTGGGCGCTGCCAGCCAGTGTTCCCCACTAGTCTGTGTCCCCAGCCTTTCCGATACTCCTTGGGAAGGTAGCTTCAGGTGGCCCATCTTAGCGAACAGCTTAACTGTGACAAATGTTCTTCCTTATAGGTAAATTCCAGTGTGGGATGTGCGCAAAGCCATTGAGAGTCCTGTCTGCCAATTAAAAAAGAGGCATTGGAGAAAGGCTGAATTAGGATGGGTTAACAACATCTTCCCTAAGGAGAATGTCAGTGAGTGGAATAGGGGACCTAGGGTGTGTCGCTCAGTAGTGCTAACTCTGAAATTCAAAATTCAGGACAAGTGTGAATTTTTAGGCTTGCCTTCACGACATTTTCCTACTCGGTCGTGAAAACAGATGGGGAGAGTGAGACCAGAAGTTTTCCCCGAGTACATACTCAGCTGCCTCCCTCGGTGCTCTGTGTGTTTTTAACCGAGGAGAGAAAATGTGCAGGCAGAAGCCTATTTCCTGGGGAAGAACCAGGGTCAGGGCATCAGGCATCTTCCTTGACCATGTTGTTTACCGGCCGAGGCTCTGGAATGCCAAAGCTGTGGGACTTTCTTCTTGCGGAAGCTTTTATTTGTGGCCTTTGAATGACACACCTTCAGTGTGATGAAGGGAACTCCGCTCGCTATGCTGTGGGAAAAGTTTTCCCCTTGATGACTCGAAAACACGGGCTTGTTATTCTGAAAAAGCAGAGCACATCCTCATTCCACACAAACAATGTGACCCAGCGCTGGAGTCCAGCCAAGGTTTTCTATGAATAGAACACAGCAGAGAGCCTTCGACTCTGCCCGTTTGCAAGGCGATCCTGGAAGCCATATCCCGGGAAAAGAGACCGCGTACCCGCCCTTAGGAGGTGAGGATGGAGCAGATTCTCTGCGATCCTCCAGCACACTACTGGCCAGACTCCTTGCTTAGCATAGCAAGAGAGCCACCGTGTCAGGGATGATGTTGGCACCTGTCGTCAGAGATCCATCAGACTTTCAGCTGTTCTTGCAGGAGATGGGTTTCTAGGGAAGAAAAGAAGGCTGGTGTCCCCCTTCTTCCCAGGAGAGGCTTCTGTGATCAAAGGATTCCTGAGACCATGAATAGTACCGACTCCTACGTAGGTTAATGCTCTTTCCTATGTATACACCTGATAGTATTTAATTTATAATTTTTTTTTTCCGAGACAGGGTTTTTCTGTGTAGCTTTGGAGTCTGTCCTGGAACTCACTCTGTAGCCCAGGCTAGCCTCGAACTCACAGAGATCTGCCTGCCTCTGCCTCCCCAATGCTGGGATTAAAGGCATGTGCCACCACTGCCCAGCATTATGCATACTAAGAGAATAGCAATAACTAATAATTAGTAAAATAGAATGATTGTAACAATAGAATGCAACAAAGTATTGCAATGCCAAGCTCCTGCACTTTGGGACCATTGCTAAGTAAAATAAAGGTTGTTTAAATATAAAGCTTGGTGACACTATGACAGACAGTTCAGCTACCGAGTGATTAATGGGCAGGTAGCACACAGCATGGATATGCAGAGCAAGAGATGATTTACATCCTGAGCAGGATGGGTTGGGGTGGTTTTAAGTTTGGTCACAGGGCTTAGAACAACACACCCTTTAAAACTTATGAAGTGTTTGTTTCTGGAATTTTCCACTTCGTATTTTCAGGTCATGCATGTCTGTAAGTTACTGAAAGAATGGACAACAAAAATATAGATAAGGAAGGGTGACTATACACAGAAACAAGAAGGTCTCTGGTTTGGGCAGCACTGTGTCTTGTGGACATGATGCTTTTGAGTTGATCGTTTGCAAAAACAGAGACCCACCTGAAAATACAGAGGTTACAAATGGATGGATATCGAGGTATTATAAAGACACAGAAAGCTGAGGAGATGTGGCTGGCCCTGAGGGAACTAAGGAGGTGAACATTCTTTTCTCCCTTTCTGCAGCCCAGAGACCCTGTTACCTTCCTTATATCCAGTTCCCCTTCTTGGCTCTCTATGTTCTGCTTAACAAATAACAGTAACAATAATAGGGCTTGGATTATAGCTCAGTGGTAGATTGTTTCCCTAGAATACAAGAGGCCTTGGGTTCTCAAGCCCCAGCCCCACAGAAATTAAAATAATAGTAATAAATAATTACATACTACTGATTATATATTACATAATTAATAATTATACATTACTCATTATATACTACTCACAGTAGTAGCTAATGATATTGCGTGTTTGATCTGCACATGCTCTAAGTGCTTTCCATGTATTCGTTTGTTCATTCTCAGAACTTATCAAGGCGGGTGCTGTTTTTATACCCATTTTTAGATGGGTATACTGATGCATGTGGGTAGAATAGCCTGCCTATGACTGAGCATTGTGTGGCAGAGACAAGTCTCAAACCCTCACAGTTTGCCTAGCCCTCTTCCCTTTGACTTACCCAGGTATTGCCTCATTCCAAAAGTCATTTCCTTCTGAACCTGCAGAACTTTTTGAAAATTTCAGACTTCTGGCAGGAGTCCATTGGCTGTTTAATGAATAAATGGCTTCTGGAGTTTAACATTTTGAGAGAAAAACCTCTGCTTGGTCACAGGAACAAATGTATCTTTTGTAAAAGAAGTCAAATGCCTCAGTCTTTTCTGTGTATTGGGCTGATTTGACTTACACATTTTCAGCTTATGACAGCATGAAAGTAGCACTCATTCAGTAGAAACCATCCTTTGAGTTTCAATTTTGAATGCTTTTTTTTGTTTGGTTGGTTTTTTTTTTCTTTCAGTCTAACAAAAATGATAATCTCTTGTGATGTGGGCGTGAGCTGCACTTTCTTATCAGCCTGATGATCATGGAGAAAAATGATGGACACTTTACAGTATACTGTGTTGCTAGGCTACGATATTTGGCAAGTGAGATACAATAAATTCATTCTCGGGGCTGGAGAAATGGCTCAGAGGTTAAGAGCACTGACTGCTCTTCCAGAGGTCCTGAGTTCAATTCCCAGCAACCACATGGTGGCTCATCTGTAATGAGATCTGGCACCCTCTTCTGTATGCATAATAAATAAATAAACCTTAAAAAATATTTAAAAAAAAATTCATTCTCAGTTTAATGATACTCTCCATTTAGGACGGATTTCCTTGAGATGCAATGTCACTCAAAGGAGAGGAGCATCTGGATTGGCTCCCATATAACAGAGGTGGGTCCCGCTGGCCTCAGTATGGCTGAGTCCAGATGCTACAATACTTTGTTAGGATTTCTTCCATTCACTCCCTAGGACTAGGTGAATCAGGGGTGGCATCGAATAACCACAGAACTCCTCTGACCACTGCAGAAGAAATGTCCTGGGATGTGCTGTGACTGGGGAGTCTCAGTGCCTGGCTGGGGTGGGGAGTGGGGATGAACTTTCCACAGAAAGAGCATATGGAGATGGAATGCAGAGCTGTACGGACAGAGAATGCAGATCCTAATATCAGGAGCCTGTCCAGATCCACTGTCCCCAGCCCAAGGGAGCACACAGTGCACACAGCACTGATGAGTTTCGGATGTCACAGCACCATCCAGAAGGAAAGTCTCCGATGAGAGAGTCTGGGTGCACAAATGTACAGAGACACACCTGCCATGGTCATGGTCACATAGACAAGTCCTAGGAGGACACCTGACCTTGACAAGAAGACAATGCTTAGGAAGCAAGAGACATGCCTCTGCTCTGCATGACTAGCCAGTGGTATGAACTGGGCAACTTGGTCCATCTCCTCAGGCCTTGTTTCCTCTTTCGCGACTGAGTGGGAAGGCTAACCCGCCTTTAAGGCGCAGCCTAATATTCTATTGGTTTATCTTGCAGGTCTTAAGTTATGTTTCATCCCTCTGAACTGTAGGGATTATATCATGAATGTGATTGACAGTGGGGGGCCTGAGTCCAGGGGGGATGCTGACGTCAAGGGGTAAATTCATGGCTTCCTACAAAACTCAATGACATGTAGGTAATACTGGGGCAAGAGAAAAGCCATTTGATCCTTCTATTAAAGCTCTTGCTGACACCGTAGCTGAAACCCTCGCATGGTTATGTTTTCAGTGTTTTTGTGTCAGAGTTCCCAGTCACCTCCCACTAAACGTGTCCACTTCTCTCTCCCGCCACCGCCATGCTTGTCCACCTCTCTCACTTGCCCACTGGTTTACGGCATGTCCATTCTCTAGACAGTGACCCCCTCAACTCTTACCATTTGCCAAAGTAACTCTTGCTCTTCTGATTTTAATTCATTTGGTAAGGAGACATCTACTCTCCTTTCTGGCTTGGTGACATTCCTCTCTGATATATTTTCTGTGTAGCCTCTCTGCAGGCATCTAAGGAGAGCCACAATTATTTACCAGCTGCTTAGACACTGGGATTCTAGTGAGACTCTATGCTCTGGACAAACAGAAACCACATCTGCTTCTCTCTGGGCCAAGTGTTTCGTCTGGTGACAAGAGGGACTCTGTATTTTAGTTTCCAGGTGACTTAAACCTGAGGGTAAATGTACATGGGAAAATTTCCTTTTCATGGTTGTCTTCTGAAGTTAATGATTTGGTCTGTGATTGGTTAAGAGCAGTGAAAGATGAAAGAAGAAGGTTCTAGAACTTGCTCTCTTCCATTTGGTCAAGAGGCATAGATGCAATCAGATTACTTTTTTGAGATTTCCTCACTTAATATAAAGCATTAACTTAGACCATCGGGTAAGATCCAGGACTCTCTTGAGAGACACTATGTTTGACCCTCATTTTGCAAAATCTGAAGTCCTATCTCTCCCAGGGAAGAGGACCTTTACAACACCAGGGAGTGGGTGAGTGTGTGCTAGCCAGTATTCAGTAAGGAGACAGGAGGGGGGATGGAGAGACGAGACAAAGAGACACGGAGAGGTATTTTGCTAATAGGAGACTGGATGGGCAGGGCAGAACGTTCTCATCCACCCATCTTTGTGCCAAGTAGGGCCTCAGCCTTTCAGCCTTCATGATTGGGACAGACGATGATGCCATCTGAAGAGCAGACACGGAAGCAGGCGATGACTGTGACATGCGCATGCGCACTTGCTTCATTTTCCTTCCGTCCACGGACTCTTAGAGGACGTTGGGCAGGCTGCAGATTTCCTGTGGTGGAGGGTAAATCCAGCAGCATGTTTTCTTCAGAGAAGAGATCCCTTCCTTGGAGCGCAGTGGTCAGGCAAGCTTTGTGCCTACGCTTCTGAACTTGCACACCTTTTCATGTCTCCACTAACCTTCATGCCTTGGTTCTGTCACTTAGAGTTTGCCCTTCTGTACTTGAGGTTTCTAGGACTAAAAGGTTTTCCCAGGCTGCGGGCTTACCCTTGGGTGGTAGATTAGACTGTGTGACCTGCCGAGTTCATGATACACAAAATTCTGCTTTTTTCAGACTCTCTCACCTTCTTCTTACCCTCAGGCTCTCTTACCTGATTCTCAGGCTCCCATGTAGTCTGGTGCCATGGCCTAGAGATTCACCCTCTGAGACAGGGGCATGTGCAGGCCAGGCCTGTTGGAGTAGAAAGCATGGGGGGTGGATATAATGTGTACATGATTATATGTGATTGTGTGTGTGTGGTGTGTGTGGTAAACAGGAACACATGGGTGGGAGGGTTGAGACTTTTTTTTAAATTTTTTAAAATATTTATTTATTTATTGTGTATATAATGTTCTGCTTTCGTGTATGCCTGCAGGCCAGAAGAGGGAACCAGATCTCATTATAGATGGTTGTGAGCCACCATGTGGTTGCTGGGAATTGAACTCAGGACCTTTGGAAGAACAGCCAGTGCTCTTAACTGCTGAGCCATCTCTCCAGCCCGAGGGTTGAGACTTAAGGAGGTTGTCGCTCAAGGTTCTGAGAGGCAGCCATTCACAAGCCTTGCGGCCCCTGGTGGGCAGGGAGACAGCTGCCCTGGGAGAGCTCCAACTGCAGAAAGAAGAACTCATGGACAAGTGCATGGTCCTGGAAGAGTAGCTTCGGAAGCAGGAAGGTGAATACAAGAACTACATCCACAACCCAGAGAGGTAGGTGCCAGACAAGGGCCGCTGGGCAGGGACTGACCCCAGAGCTATTTCTCTGCATCAGGTATGGGGTCTGAACTCAGAGGACTTGCCTCTCAGTGGCCAGGAAGGGTTCTTTTGTTTCCTTTTTAGTCAGGATCCTCTGTCCAAGCCTAATATTCATGCCTTCCATGCTTCCCTCACCTGAGTTTGTGTTTTATTTTTATGGGACTGGCGCCATTTTGGGACCCAGTTTAGCCCTCCGCCATTCCAAACTCAGCAAAGGAGTGGAACCCTTTCTCTCCACCCAAATGCTCTAGTTACACTTGGGTTCTGAGGTACTTATTATTGCCAACTTGGCTAGATTGAGAATCACGCCTTTGGGAATGTCTCTGAGAGATTTTGGAGTTAATGAAGTAGGAAGACCTGCCCAAAATGTGGGCAGTACCGTTCCACGGCTGGACCCCCCAGACTCAATAAAAATGAGAAATCTAGCTGAGCACCAGTGATCATCGCTGTTTCCTGACTGTGGGTGTCAGGTGACCACTGCCCCAAGCTCCTGCTGCCATGGTTTTCTCTCCTTGATGAACTATCCCCTTAACCTGTTAGCTGAAATAGATTCCTCTTTCTTGAAGTCACTTTTGCTAAGTATTTTATCACAACAACAAGAAAAATAACCAACACATGGTCTCCCTACTTCTGACCAGAAAATTGAGAAATCCCATCTCCCCTAGACTCTTTCCTGCCCAATGGACTTGGGATTTGGCTTTCATTTTTCTTTGGTTTCCAAGACTTGCAATATGATTTATTTATTTTGAGTTTGCAAGTCGAGTTCCTTCTCACTCACTTGTGGCTTCGCCGGGTGCTGCCTCTGTTGTGGGCCCTGGTATGGGCTCAATATTGAGCAAGTTTGTACTGAAGCTGTTCCGTGCTTGGCAGGGTGTTGAAACATCTCAGCCACAGTCGTGGGAGGCAAGGAGCATGCTGCTGTGGGAAACATTGACAGGCCATGCTGGAGAGCCATCAGAAGTCGAGAATTACGGATATAGTCACACAGTGCTGCCCTGAAAGCCCCCATATTCTGTGAAGAGGACTGACATGCTTGCTGGATGGACTGCTGGACCACGTCTACTGAAGACAATCTTTCTGCAGGGCTGCGTGCATGAAAACATCAAAGTCTAAAGAAAGACCTGGCCCTTGTCCCAGTTTGGAAAGCTCTGGATGGTTCTCCCAGTTTTGGAACTTCCAGCAGGTTCCCCCGAGGCACTGTGGAGAGAGAGCCAAGAGTCAGCATCTCCATCATTCTTCTCCTTCCCTTCCAAATGTGGTGCCATGAGAGGACTGCCTAGTAGCAAATCACCTGCATGTCAATTTCCATTTCAAAGTAGGTGTGTTAGGCAGCGTTCCAGGACTGTGACAAAATATCTGAGACTGTCAACTTAAAGAGAGGAAAATCAACTTAAAGACGACCAACTTAAAGGTGTGTTTTGTTTGTCTGGTGTGTGCGCATGTGTGTATGTGTGTGTTTTCTCCATGATTTCCCTCCCTGGCCTCTTGGTCCTTGGTTTAGGTCTGTGATGGTCTGGTACATCATGTCAGAGCCACATAATGGAGGAAGCCTGTGTTTCTCAAGAGAGAGGAGGCTGAGGTCTTAGTATCCCCTTCAAGGGCATACTCCTAGTGACCTGACTTCCTTCTTTTAGTAGCCCCACTTCTTAGAGATTTCACAACCATCTGGGAACCCAATTTTTGGTTTGGGATCAAACCAAAGATGGGCTTTTGTGGGTTATTCGAGATCCAAACTGTAGTAGTTTACATCTCAGGGCATGAAGGTTGTGACAATCACCCAGCCTGGAGGGCTAATGGGGGTTCAGGGTTCTCTGCAGAGAGCACACTCCCCAATGGAGCTGCATGTGCGGCCCTTTCCTGATCCTTTGCCTGGAACTGGTTCCTTCTTTTTGCAGCTTACCCTTCTGCCTCCAGGGGGTGCCTTTATGCTGTCCTTCGGCTGGGGGAACCACCATGGTATTTTATTTGTCTAGTGGTTGGGTTGTTCTTGTGCAATGATCATTAAAAGCCTCCAGAAAGTGTCCTTTGCCAACCCAAGCTCCAGGTCTCCAGGGAGCAGGCCTCCTACTTAAGTTTGGAGTAATGATAAAAGAGATAAAAATATTTCTGGGGGAAAAAAATCAAGGCGGAAGTGAAATAGAGTATCTTGAATTTGAGGGTGAAAAATAAACTAAAAGGAAATTCCATAGGTAGTCAGTCATGAGAGTGCAAGTCCTGTTTTTGTTTTCTTTCTTTTTCTTTCTTTCTTTCTTTCTTTCTTTCTTTCTTTCTTTCTTTCTTTCTTTCTTTCTTTCTTTTTTTTTAATCAGTCTGAAGAGAAAAAGAGGAGAAATGGAAATAACTTTTCACATTTATAGGTAGTACCTCAGATGAGGGGAAGATGGCTGAGAAATCCATTGCTGTTTGCTATTCAGGTACAACCAAAATATGTTTTTCAGGGTCATACCTCTCCTAACTATTGCAATAGCTCACCACTATACCCATGGGCTTTGGGTAAACAATAGACAGGAACCAGAGAAAAGACACCACAATTCCATCAAGACTAAAGTAACTCTAGATGGAATATCCAAAATGGCCAAGTGGCAAAATGGAAAAGTTCTCTGTAAAGAGGGTTTTAAGATGGTGGAACTGGTTTCAGGATTACCTTGAATTGTTGCTTCTATGTTCCCATATCAAGCAGAATGCAAGCTTAAAGACGGGGAGGTCATTGTGTGTACCCCTGATGAATTTGGTCTGTGTTTCACACGTGTTAGGAGAGACATAAGTATGTAGTTGTGAATTGTAGACAAATTTCTAAATGGTCTTATTAAAATAAAAGACACGGAGCCAGAACTTGGGTTAAAACCTTAGAGAGATCAGAGAAAGTCACCAGCCAACCTTACCTCACCAACTCTGCAGCTTCCAAATGTGAGTTATTTTCTGTCTACCCATGCCTTTATTGCCTTGCTGTTCTGCCCTCTCATTGGCTCTCTTAGCCCAGCTACTTCACTTCCTCTTCCTACACAGCTCTGTCACTGCCTGTCTGTACAGACCTCCCAGTCCTCTGTGGTTGGTACTGGGATTAAAGGCATGTGTCACCACGCTTGGCTCTGTTCCCTAATGTGGCCTTGAACACACAGAGATCCTGCCTGGTAAGGGATCAAGGGCATGTGCTGCCTGACTTCTTGTTTACTAAAAATGGCTGGCCTTTTCCCCTGATCTCCAGGCAAGCTTTATTTATTAACATACAAATAAAATATCACCACATTTCACCACAAATAAAATATCACCGAAGTGAATGAATGACTGAATTAACGATCCTTGTTTTGACCTGTCAGCTCTGCTCGTCTTCACAAGCTGTGTGCCAACTGACTGATTGATTCACTATACTTATTGACAGCTGTTGTGAACCAAACAAAGATGGCAAAGGAGGAAACTGACAGTTCCTAAGACAGAAAGCGATGCAGAGAGGAAAAATAGGATGGGAATAGGTCTGAACGGTGGTGGGTGCAAGTCTACCAGGGACTCAGGGAAGAGAATCAAAAAGGATGAACTGAGATTTGAAGGGGTCTGATCAGGAATAATGTGTTCCAAGGAAGAGGCAATGGGAACAAGAACAGAAGCATGGAAATTTGGAAGATCAGGCCACAGGAGGGGTTTTAAGTGATTATACATGACTAGTAAATCCAGGAGGTAGAAAGATTTAGCATGAAACTGTAGAAGGAGGCCTGAGATGGACTGTGCCATGAAGGCTGATGCCTTTTTTCTGCAGCAAACAGTAAATGCTAAAGATGACATGGTGCTGATGGTGCTCTGTATAAGGGATGAAAAACAGAAAGAAACAAGAAGACTATTTCTGAAGACTATCTCTGTGATGACTAGTTCTGAAGACTATCGTTGTGATGACTAGTTCTGAAGACTATCGCTGTGACTTTCATTTTTTAAGAAAACCTATTTTAAAAGTGCTTATGTGGAACAGTCAACAAGAATTTAGTGAGCGATTGTACATGGGTCAAAAGAAGGGTGAAAACTGAGGGTGGGTTTGAACTTTAAATTTGGATGCCAGGAAGGTGTTTATGAAATGAAATAATAGACTTTCTGCTTAAGACACACTAAGTACCCATGGACCATGTAGATGGAGATGTTTAGAAGTAAAGCGTAACGGTCACAAAACAAATTCAGATTGGAGACTGACCAGAAAAATCAATGCCTGAAACTGAATAATTTTATTTCCCTTTGTTTTTCTGGATGAAAACATTGCTAGTTTAATTCACATTCTTTGTGGTCTACCTAGAAGTTATCTCCCCCTTATCATTTGCTAGGATGCTCCAACTTTGCCTGAACGTGGATGCCCAAGGAAGATGACACTAACTACAGTCCTGATGAATGCATCTGTATCACTCATGATCATTCAGTCCTGTTTGCCTCGGTTGATCTGAAAAGGACAAATGACCCAAGTCTACCAAATGAATCACAAGGGCTATTTACTAGATGTATGGTGACAAGAAACCCTCTGAAGGGCTAGGAAGACAAGCTGCATTTTCCCATCAGATATAGGGATGCCTGGGAGGCAGAGAAGCCATCTTGTCCTGCAAGAGGACAAGGACAAAACACAGAGAGGTAAGCAGAGCCCCCAGACTCTGTAATTGTAACTGTAAACAATTATAAAAAAAAAAAGGCGGGGAGGAGGCAAGGCTGGCCAACGCTCACAGAGATGCCACCCACCTCTGCCTGAGGCATGCTGGGATTAAAGGTGTGTTCTACCACTTCTGGCTTAGAATGTCTTTTAAAAATCTCTGCAGAAATGTGAAGTAAGTAAAACTGAGGAAGGAATTTTGAAGTCTGTTTGACATCAACTATCAAGACAAAAAATTGCTTTTGAGAACTGTTCATTTTCACCTGATGGAGTTTCAGCAGAAGAATGAGAATATTGGAAGAAGTTTGACCAAATGCTCCATAGATAGATATATTGAATTTCCTCTTCCTGTCCTAATGTTTAAATGGAATATCTTTGACATAAATTTTTGTGGGCCCCTAAACCTGTCATTAACTTTATACTTAAAATATTCAGCCTGGTGTTTAGTTCAAAAACATCATATTCTCAGACCAGATTTTTCTTGTGTGTTTGTTTTTTTTAAAAAAAAAAACAACAGAAAATATTTATAATATAATAGTCAAGAACCAAAATTGCTGCCGTCAAACCACATTGTCACCAACATTTTTAAAAACTCTCCAGAGATAACAAAATTTTAACAGAAGAAAAACTCAAAAATTGGAATACAAACTTACTTTCTGCAATTTAAAATGAGTTCCCATTTCGTGTTTTTAGTAGACCTAAGACTTAATGTGTTGTGCTTTCTTTTCTTTTCTTTTCTTTTTTTTTTTAAGGAAAAACTGAAAACATGTTTGTTGTTGAATATTGAAGTCATAACAGACTTCTGTCAAACCAGCTCAGTATGATCAATCTTAGGTAATTCCTTTTGTCACAAACACATATGTTGACAAAATTTAGAAAGTGTCAGATTAAAAAGACAAAATAAGTATGAACAGTCTTCATAAAAAGGAAGACAGGTGATTATGTCGAGCAAGGCTGCAGCCATGGCATGCTGAGTGACTTCGGAGAGCTAGGCTGCAGCCATGGCATGCTGAGTGACTGCAGCAAGTTAGGCTGCAGCCATGGCATGCTGAGTGACTGCAGAGAGCTAGGTTGCAGCCATGGCATGCTGAGTGACTGCGGAGAGCTAGGCTACAGCCATGGCATGCTGAGTGACTGCAGCAAGTTAGGCTGCAGCCATGGCATGCTGAGTGACTGCAGCAAGTTAGGCTACAGCCATGGCATGCTGAGTGACTGCGGAGAGCTAGGCTGCAGCCATGGCATGCTGAGTGACTGCAGCAAGTTAGGTTGCAGCCATGGCATGCTGAGTGACTGCAGAGAGCTAGGCTGCAGCCATGGCATGCTGAGTGACTGCGGAGAGCTAGGCTGCAGCCATGGCATGCTGAGTGACTGTGGCGAGCCAGGCTGCAGCCATGGCATGCTGAATGACTGTGGCGAGCTAGGCTGAAGCCATGGCATGCTGAGTGACTGTGGCGAGCCAGGCTGCAGCCATGGCGTTCTGAGTGACTGCGGCGAGCTAGGCTGCAGCCATGGCATGCTGAGTGACTACAGCGAGCCAGGCTACAGCCATGGCATGCTGAGTGACTGCGGAGAGCTAGGCTGCAGCCATGGCATGCTGAGTGACTGCGGAGAGCTAGGCTACAGCCATGGCATGCTGAGTGACTGTGGAGAGCTAGGCTGCAGCCATGGCATGCTGAGTGACTGCAGCAAGCTAGGCTGCAGCCATGGCATGCTGAGTACTGAACTGGAGCTAGAGGTTTGGTTCTGTAGGAAAATCAGGACCAAAGCGTTTGTGCCAGACAGAGAATAAGAACCAAACTCACTTGAAATGAAAGGAAAGGGCAGACTTCTGCATGTGTGAAAGGAGGCTGAAACCTCTTCGTCTTAGTTAGGGTTCCTGTTGCTGTGAAGAGACACCATGACCATGGCAACTGTTATAAAGGAAAACATTTGACTGGGGTGGCTCACCTACAGTCCAGAGGTTCATTTCATTGTCATCATAGTGAGACATGGTGGCATACAGGCAGACATGGTGCTGGAGAAGTAGCTGGCAACAGGAAGCAGTCTGTAACACTGGACGATATCTTGAGTATATATGAGACGTTAAAGCCCACCTCCACAGTGACACACTTCCTCCAACAAAGCCACACCTACTCCAAACAGGCCACACCTCCTAATAGTGCCACTCTCTTTGGGGGCCATTTTCTTTCAAACCACTACACTCTTCCAGCAATGATGATTTGAGAAAGCTTTTGAATTAGAGGAAACCTGCTAACATTGTCCAATGAACTTAGCTGGCCTTAGGCTACATGGCTGGATCTGCAATCTCTTCATAAAATATTCCTGTGCAAGATTCCTGTCCAGCCAGGAGTCATGCAGAGTAAGTGACATCTGATGGAGAAAATTGACAAACCATTAATGGAGAATCTTACTCAGAGGAGGAAGACAATACAAAATACAAAGACACAAACCCTCCAAACTTTCACTCAACAATATGGCAGAATACCAGCATCCTAAAACACATGCTAAGAGAAACATGCAATAAAATTAGTAATTGGAGCATAAATCTGCTAAAAATAAGATTTTTTTTGGTAGAATCCAAGGACCCTGAATAAACTTAAATCTTTATACAAAAATAATACATGTATGCAGACAGAGAAAAATGAGTTCAGAGCAAATAATTATGGAAATGAAGCAGCTTTAAAAAAAATCCAAGAAATGTAAAAAATAATTTTGAAATAAAATTTCCAAGAGAGGAGATAACCCTACGCTGGATAAGAGATAGAATTATGGATTAGTATACAAATCTTGGAAAAATCAGCAATAAAGAAGCAAATGAAATAAATCAAAACCTTGAGGAGGAGGAGGAAGAGTGTGTTGAAAACGCTCTTTCCCTGATTAGCATTGAAGAGTGAAGGGGAACAGGAAAGAACCAAAGGCTAAAGCAAAAACACAAAGTCTCAGTTGAAAATAGACTTTAGGGCGGTGGTGGTGCACACCTTTGATCCCAGCACTCAGGAGGCAGAGACAGGCAAATCTCTGTGAGTTCCAGGCCAGCCTGGTCTACAGAGAGAGTTCCAGGACAACCAGGGCTGTTACACAGAGAAACATTGTCTAAAAAACAAACAACAACAACAACAACACAATCAAATGAACAAAAAAAGGAAAATACACTTCAAGTGTGAAGGCAAACCTACATTTAGAAACATCATGGTTTAACAGCAGAATACTTTAGACAGAGAAGAAAATCGTTTCCAGCGTAAAAAGGTTATATCAATTGAAAAGTTATTGATCTAGAATATTTACTGTCCTGGCTGTAAATTTCTTACTGGCAATAGAATATGGCACTAGAAACAAGTAATGTTATCAATGTAAAACAAACAAACAAAAATCTATTTATGAGACTTTTTGTTGTTGTTTGAGTCTCTCTATGTAGCCCTGGCTCTCCTGAAACTTTTACATAGTCCCAGCTGGCCTTGAATTTAGAGATCTGCCTGCCTCTGCCTCCCAAGTGCTGGGATTAAAGGTGTGTACCACTACACCTAGTTCTATAAGACTTTTTATACCCAGATCAACTATCACTGAAGAATGAGAAAAAATTGACATTTTCAGTCATACAAGGCTGAAGGAGTTTACCTTTCATAGATTATCAGCAAAAGAACTGCTATACATCTATTCCAACCAGAGAAAAAGAAAATGCCTGAAAATAAAGACATAATTAAAAATATAAAAACCAATTTTTTAAAAAGCTGATAAATGATGAAAAATTATTATGAAAATGATCATCAGTTGCATGTTTTGTGCATACATATTTTAAAGGTAAAACTAAATTTTTCAATTAATCAATTTTGTGTGGAGGAGGGGGATGGTTTTACCAGGGTATGCATGTAGAGGTCAGAGGACAATTTGCAGAGGACAGTTCTCCTTCTACTTTGTGGGTTCTAGGGGTCAAATTCAGGTTGTCTCTCTCTCTCTCACACACACACACACACACACACACACACACGCGCGCGCGCGCGCACACCCACACACAGAGATAGATGACAGATAGACAGACAAAACTAAATGTAATAAGCAAAATAAATTCAAATTTCTCTGTAATTATAATAAATGTGACAGAATTCTCTCTTCCTCAGTTAAAAGCTACTCAAAAAGACAAATCTAATTGCCTTCTAAAGTTATTTCTTAAGGCAAAATGATATAAAAGACTAAAAATTTAAGAATGGGAAAAAGATTTAAGGCAAAGTTGAAGAGTAATATTTGGGTATGGTGATATTTTATTTGTATTAAAATGTGATTTGTGGCCGGGCGTTGGTGGCGCACGCCTTTAATCCCAGCACTCGGGAGGCAGAGCCAGGCGGATCTCTGTGAGTTCGAGGCCAGCCTGGGCTACCAAGTGAGCTCCAGGAAAGGCGCAAAGCTACACAGAGAAACCCTGTCTCGAAAAAACCAAAAAAAAAAAAAAAAAAAAAAAAATGTGATTTGTATGTTAATAAATAAAGTTGCCCGGGGGTCAGAGCTATTAGCAAGCCATAGGAAAGCAGGGCAGTGGTGGTGTACACTTGTAATCCCAGCACTTGGTAGGCAGAGCTAGGTAAGTCTCTGTGTGTTCAGGGATACAGCCAGTTTGGATACACATGCCTTTAATCTCAATACCAATCATAGAAAACCTGGAGGTCTATACAGACAGGCCATGATGAGGCAGTCATGTAGTTGGGTTTACAACCAATGAGAAGGCAGAACAGAAACACTATAAAAAGACAGACACACAGGAAGTAGGTCTCTTTCGGAGAGGTAGGACCACCGCAGGAGGAAGGATAAGGTTTTAGCTCTTAGCTCTGACCTCTTGACTTTCTTCTTTGCATTGGTTCTGTGTTTCTTATTTAATAAGACGGTTGGTTACATCTACATTTGAGTATTCATGTTTTTAAAGATCTTATTTTTCATAGGCATGTACTTCTTCATATTTGTAAAATAAAATATGATAACCTAATAGATACAGCTAATCTACTATAATGATCAAACCAGAATAATTAGAACGTCTCTTTCTTTAACCATTTATTTCTTTGAGTTTTAGGCCTATAAATATCTGTCTTCTAGGCCATTCTGAAATATATAAGTTGCTGTAGAACACTAGAGTTTATTCTTCCCGTACAGCTTGAGTATCATATGCTTTGTATTCTAAAATTTAATATGATTATGAAAATACTTCTGCATTTTCTTCTCTATACCATCAACAGTAGTTAGCTACATAAAATAATACATTCTTTGGTTCACAGCATAGAAAAATAAAGCACTTACTTATAGATGAATGCAGACACACTTTATCAAAATGGTCTTTGAATTATTTAGTTTTTAACAAGCTCTTACCAGCGACTAAAATTTGGAAAACTAAGTCAGCACTAGTTCTGGTCCCAGAGTCCTGTGGGCACACCATCATTCATTGAAGAGAGTATCTTATGTTTGAAATCTAGATATTGGGGAAAGCAAAATTCTTATCCTAAAACAAATAATTAGTTGGCATGATTGTTTGCCTTGAAATGTATGTTCCCCTGCTGTGGGATGTCTTTCTGTATGCTGTGAATATGTGTTGCTCTCATTGGTTGATAAATAAAGCTGTTTGGCCAATGGTGAGGCAGAATAAGGTTAGGCGGTACATTCAAACCAAAGATAGAGATGAAGAAGGGTGGAGTCAGTAGAGATGCCAGCCCGCTGCCAAAGAAACAACAAGATGCCATTAGGGTGGTAATGCCATGGCCACATGGCAACACATAGATTAATAGAAATGGATTAATTTAAGGTGAAAGAGCTAACTAGCAAGAAGCCTGAGCCATAGGCCATACAGTTTGTAATTAACATAAGCCTCTGTGTGTTTACTTGGAACCGAGTGGCTGCAAGACTGGGGGGGGGGCAGGAAAACTTTCTTCTGCATTCCCCTGATGTAGACCCCAAGAAAAAGTCTTACATGTAGGTTCTTATCAGGGGAGAGACTTTTGGAGAAGTGAGTTATATATCCAGGAGATTAGATAAACAGCCAGTGTCTATCCAACCTCCTGTGAGATGTTAACTCCCACCCAATCCACTTATTTTCTGTTATTCAGTACCAACACCAACAGAAAAATGTCATTAGAAGCCTCTTTCTCTCAAGGAGACAGCACAGTGACAGGCCTCAGACATTTTTAATCTGCCCTCACACTGAGCACACGATTGCCTGTAGGGAAGGATTTCTCCCAACTAGCTCAGATGTAACTGTGGCAATAGATGGGGGGGGGGGGCAATAAGACATTGTAAACAGGAGTAACTGTACAGAACAAAATATTGTTACTGTAACATCGAACTCCAGCTTTTCCCTTAGGGAAGACCCAATCAGCGCAAAATGAATGGCACCCCAAAAGAGACAGCACCCAAAAAGAATTGAACCCCCAAAGTATGGCACCCCAAATGGTGGCAGTCTGTAGCTTGAAGGTAGTGGTGCTAAGGCTTTAGAAGAGGAGGAGAGAGTGTCTCTTGACCTCACTCTGTGACAACAGGCTACTCCTCCAGCTCTAGTCCCTCCATTTATTCTCATTTTTATCATTTGTACGAAATGCATATTAAATTACACTATTTTCACTGCCAGATCGTCTCCCATTGACTCACCAACACTGACAGAGTTCTTTCCTTTCTCTCTATGTAGGCTGGCTTACTCAAACTCATGATGATCCTGCTCCTTGCTCCCCAGATGACAACCATGCCTAGCTTTTTTTTTTTTTTTCAAGTGGTGATGATGGTGCTGTGGATTGAACTCAGGACCTTGCCCATTCTAGGCAAGCAATCTACCATTGACTACATCCCTGAGCCATCTGTGGTTTTTTTTTTTTTAACTTGTAGGCTCTTTCCTTCTCCTCTTCCTCTTCCTCCTCCTCCTTATTCTTATTCTGCTTCTTCATTTTTTCTTTTTTCTTTTTTTTTTTTTTTGAGACAGGGTTTCTCTGTGTACCCCTGACTGTCCTGGAACTTGCTCTGTAGACCAGGCTGGCCTCAAACTCAAAGATCCACCTCAGGTGGTTCACAGTTGCCTGTAACTTCAGCTCCAGGGGATCCCATGCTTTCTTGTTCAAGGATACCTATAGGCACACCCTTACACACAGATACACACACACACACACACACACACACACACACACACACACACACACACACAGAGTAAATATTAAAGAATTCTGGGAAATCTCCAGCAGCCTTGCGGGACCCCGAGCTCCTCAGCACCTAACCGGTTGGACAAGCTTACCTTGGGGCTTTCCTCCAGGCTGGGTAAAGCCCTATCATTTTCATTGTTGTATACGTATTTAAAGCTTTCCTCAGGAGTTCAGAAAAATTGAAAGCATGAATTATGGACAAAGACCGGAACTTAGGCCGAAGATTGCAGTTCAGACAAATGATTATTACATTTCCTTTCATAACTTTCTTGTTCTGGAGAAGAGATAGTTTGGTTGGCCACTTGGGAATGGGTATGCTTTGATTTCATTAAGTAGCACAATTCCCACCAGGAAACTGGATATAAATAAATGATACTTCTGCATATTCAAATATATCATTAAGCCAGGCACCCTTATTCAAACAATTAGCTATGTAAATGGAAGACTGAACCAAAGCCCAAATTTAAGAAGGTCTTTTCCCTGTAGACATCCCATCACTCTCTGGACTTCAGCTAACATGTACTTAGGGTTTGGACTGTTAACAAGAGGCTAGGAAGTCTGGGGTGGCAGCCTGTTCTAAAGCCTCTCCTCTCCCCATGGCTTAGAGCAGAGATCCTACCCTGCCCTATGTGCCACGGCACCGAGTAAGCCACAGTAAGTTACAGGCATTCAGAGATGGTGATCCCTTGACCTTTGCAGCATCTCTAACTGGCTACCGTCAAAGGCAGCCTCACCCATTCACACGCAGTGCTGCACAAACACAGTTCTTATTCTCTCTGTGTGCCACAGCAGGGGAAAAGAGGAACCTTTTACAAGGCCACAAGGTCTAGTGAAGTTCCAGGTGTGGCCACCCTTTGACATTGAGACATCATGTTGCTGTTTCCATCCACAAAGCCTACACTCAAAAACCAAGCAATTGAATTAAAAAAACCCAAATGCCCCTCTCCAAATCTCGTAATGATATAAGTAAATTTAAGGTTTGCGTTGGGCAACATTTGAAGCTATCCTTAGCTACACGGAGCTGGTGAACCACAGGCTATACACACCTGCACACTGGCCTTTGAAGCCAGACTGATTTCTCAATGCCCTTTTATATTCCCAGGTCTATGCTACATGAAACGCCCTCCATCCCCCTTCCCTGCCCTCTCTGCCGCCACACACACACACACACACACACACACACACACACACACACACACACACACTTTCACTCTTTGGATCCATCCAGGGAATGAATGCCTTTGCCCCATCTGCATTCCCAATGTCTTGTGACTTTTTGAAAAAAAAAAAAAAAAAAGATAAAATTAAAATCCAGAGCTGCTTCCTCCCTGAAACTGCACAGAACTGAAGCACTGTCCTTCCTGTGCTCTCACAGATGTGACGTCCACTTGTTTGTGACGTTCGCTTGTTACCTTCTCAGCCATGGGTCATTCTGCTGCTGTTAGTTATAAGTGAGTGAGGACCATTTTGTTTATCTCTGTTTCCTGCCCCGTGCTGGCTGGGTCTTACTTATTCGGTTAAGTGCCTGCTCGTTGGATTGCCTATGCCAATACAAAGAGGACAAAATGAACACACTTACTAGTATATATCTACCATGTGCTGGAGATCCTGGGGGCTCTGTAAGTAGGTTAAGGTGTATAGTTTTCATGGTGTCCTCTGCAAGAGAAGCCTGGCGTAGATGGAGAAACTCAGGAATAACAAGTGTGATGACATGTTGTGCACCCTAATAAACTTGCCTGAGGATCAGAGGACAGAACAGCCACTAGATTAGACATGGAGGTCAGGCAGTGGTGGCACACACCCTTAATCCTATCACTTGGGAGGCAGAGATCCATCTGGATCTCTGTGAGTTCAAGGCCACACTGGGCTACATGAGATGGATCCCATATAGAAAAGAAACAGTGCCAGGCTGTGGTGGCGCACACCTTTAATCCTAGGACTTGAGATCTCATGCCTTTGCTTGGGAAGCACACACGCCTTTAATCCCAGGAAGTAATATGGCAGGGCAGAGGGAGGTATATAAGGCGTGAGGAAACAGGAACTCACTCTCTTTAGGATGAGGATTTTGTAAAGGTAAGAACTAGTGGCTGGCTGCTCTGCTTCTCTGATCTTTCAGCTTTCACCCTGATATCTGGCTCTGGGTTTGTTTTTTATTAAAACACCATCTAAGATTCCAACAACGACAAGGCTGGTTGCCTCCCATCTAGGGAGTTTGATAAAGGAAGAGAGAAACTGCAGAGCAATGTCCCGTTGAGTGGCCCTGTGATCACTGGATCACACATGGTGATCAGTGTCCTGTTGAGTGGCTCTGTGATCACTGGATCACACATGGTGATCCATGTCCTGTTGAGTGGCTCTGTAATCACTGGATCACACATGGTGATCCATGTCCTGTTGAGTAGCTCTGTGAACACAGCTGGGCCCAACCATCACCCCAAGCCCAAATCTAAGCCTAGAAGGGAGCAGGGTGGTTTTGCTGGAAGCCTGGTTTGCAATTTTACTGCGTGAACTGCTTCTTCAGGTGGTGGTAAAAACTTGGCAAGAGAACTGATCCAAAGATTCGAAAATCCTTCTCAATGGACAAAGCCTCTCCTGACAGTCAGACCTAAGGCATCCTCGGTACAGAGTGGGTAGAAGGAAGGTATCTTTTCTTTGCTTGAAAAATAATCTTCTAGTGAACCTTAGGTTAAAACCAGGACCATATGTCCATAAATTAAAAATACACTTTGGCTAAGCACATTCCCTCCATTCTTGTTACACTGCTACTGTTTATCTCTTAATGTTTACATTTTATAAAGTTCTCTTTATAAAGTTCTCCTTTGCCATGGGTTCTGGTGATCCAACTTAGGTTTAATCAGTCATGTGTAGCCAGTACCCTTACCTGCCTAGCCAGCTTACTGGTCCAATAAACGGAATTTTTGAACAACTGACTCTCTTATTACCTATATGCTGATGTCCAACTCAACTTGCAGCTGTTTGATATTTTGAAGGAAGGGAGGAGGATGAGTGACCGATAGGGACACTGTCAGCCTGTCCCTTTGGACACAGTTCTGGCAGGATCCCTTACGCTCGGGATTTGGAATAAAAGTGGAGGGGAGGAATGAAAAGAGGACAGATCAGGTCTAAGAGGGTTCCTCTGGCTGTAGAAATGACGGGCTTGCAAACGTGAACATCGAGCGGCAGCTTCCACTAATAAATCATCGCCCTGAAGGTTCAGTGCCCGCGGAAGCTGCATCCCAGAGAGTCACAGCCAGCGGAGCTCTGTGCAGTGTTGGGATGGTACCGTTCATATTTGGAACTGTCCCTGATGATAGTTCTATCTTTGCGTGGCAGCTGACAATTGAAATGTGGCCAGCTGGAAGAAAGAAAGGGGGAGGGAGGGAGGGAAGGAAGGAAAGAAGAAAGAAAAAAGGAACTTCACTGTCATTTTAGTTTTAATCAATGTAAATTTAAATAATCATAGTTATCGGATGGCTGACATCTCAGACAGCAGAATTCTGGACTGTCATTGGATCACATGAAATAACATATTGGTAAACAGAGGTTTTTTTTTTTTTTTTTTTTTCTTAAAAAGCTGTGATGATTTCCTGAATGTTTTTGAGGATAAGGATTCTCACTGCTTGGTTGAAAGCAAACCTTGAAAACTGTGATGGACATATATTAGAGTAATGATACAAAAAGACTCAGTATTTCTTGTGTGTCTGAGTTTTGGAAATTCAGTTTTCTACTTCAGCTGAGAAGAACTCATAGGCCCATGAGCGACCTAATCAATTGTTTGCCCGGTGAAAATGTAAACGTTGGATACCAGTGTTTCAGAGATCTTAAGAATCAATTGCATCTCACCAATGAGTCTCTTGTTTCCATTCAGATTTTATCTCAGGACAGTCTTTCAGGCCTGAGGAGTTTCTGTCACAGAAGCACGTTCGCTAAGATAGCCATCTGAAGCCCGTGGGAAAACGGAGAGAGCAAATGAATGATAACCAATTGTCTGTCCACACAATCCCACAGCATCTGGCCTTGTCAGAGGGCTCAGCCCTTCACAAAAAACACATCTGTGGGGTCCCCAGAAGAGATCTCATGACGGTGATCACTGTCACGTGCCCGTTTGTTTTTTCCCTTGAGAAACCGAATGAGTGAAGAAAAAAAAAAAATCACAAGCAAACAAAAGCATCAATAACAGGAAACTGTTGGTGAGAAATACCCTGATGTTCCTGTAAATGCACGTCACCAGATTCCCAAGGGACAAAGGTGCATGAACTGTAAGGGTAAATAATTATGATTTAATACCGAGACCTTGCAATGTTGTTTACGGTAAAACAACAAAAACGAATTGTTTCTGGAGGCGCAAATAAGCAAATAATAGAAACATATATCAATATAATCAGGAAGTGGTGATGTTATGTCTAGGTCAGCTGCTGAAAACAATTTGTAACCTGTCAAAGTATGTCCTCTGCGATAGCAAGCTTCCACAGTGGGACCTGGGCGGGAGGAGACGCTCTCACCCAAGGGTGGTTTCGAAAACACAGAGAGGCAGCGCACTCACCCCAGAGCTCAGGTGGGATGGCCCCGGTCTGCAGGTCTTAGGCCTGTAATACTTCCCTTTGTTCTTTAAAAGGATTTTTGATTGGAGGGCAATACCATGCCTGTGGTAGCTGTATGTCCCAGCAGAGGAAAGAGGCGCGTGGCTGGGCCTCAAATAGTTTAGCCTTTCATTATAAGTGACGTTTTCTCTGTTGCAAGAGAGCAAACCTTAGCTTCCTGCTCTCCCCCATCCTTCTTACTTCGAAAAGCCGAAAAGCACTTGCTGGGCAGTTTACAGGGAAGCCTGTTTCGGTGGGAGTGGAGGCTTAGGAATAGTACATCCCACAGTCAACCCAGGATCTTTACCTGTGACTGCTCTGCTCTTCCCTGGACGGCCGGACAACACTCTCAAGCATCCTCCTCTGTACCTCTAGAAAGTTTTTTT
Source organism: Peromyscus maniculatus bairdii (assembly GCF_049852395.1). NCBI lineage: Eukaryota > Metazoa > Chordata > Mammalia > Rodentia > Cricetidae > Peromyscus > Peromyscus maniculatus. The sequence goes on along the minus strand of NC_134866.1, from coordinate 42,438,917 downwards.
TTTTTTTTAATTTACTTACTTATGCAGCCGAAGCTTCTGTCACCTTGATCACCCCTCTGTCATTCCTCCAGTCTTAAATGACCCCAAGGAGGGCAGAATGATGTGCCTCTCCCCAAATGACCGCATCCCAATCTCTAGAACCTGTGACTCTATGACCTCTCGGGATATAAGGGGTTTGCACATGTGATTAAATGAAGGACCTAGAGTTGTTGTTTTTTAAATTATGTAGATGTCCGGATGAGTCCTCTGTAATTACAAAGGTCCTTTGGGAGACTCTCTATTATGACAGTAGAAATAAAGACAGGGAGACTGAAAATGCTATGCCACAGCCTTTGAAGATGTAGACAGGGACCACGAGCCACAGAATTCAGGTGGCCTCCAGAAGCTGGTAAACATTCTTCCCTAGAGCCTCCACACAGCTTTGATTTCTGCCTCAAAACTCTTGGTTTAGACTTAGGACACATATAGAACTAAAAAACAATAATAAACTTGTATTGTTTTGACACTAAGTTCATGATTATTTGTGACAGCAATAAGAAATCGATACAAAGTCAAAACTTTTTTTTTCTATTAGCAGATTGTACTAGGTCTGTGAAAACTGTGACTTGTTTTGAGTCCTAATATGAGAAAAGTAGGGTGCATATAAGAATGATATTGGGGCGCTTGAAAAATAGTAAGGTCAAGACTCCATCCTCAATGGCTTGGATTTAGAGAGTCTGGGGTAGAGGTGGTGGGCTGGTATCTCAAAAGCCTGCCAAGTGGTTCTAGTTGTCTGCCCAAAGCAATGTTACTTGGGGTTCTTGCAGTTATTCTAGAAAAAAGGTTCTTTTCTGAAAATCAACACAGACTGAGTTGGGGACTTGGTAACTCCACCAAGCAAAGCTAGGATATTAGCTTGCACACAGGCCACTTAGCCAGAGCCAAAGGACCCTGGTGTATTGTAATCACACGAAGGGTACAATTTACCCTGTGCAGAGGCTGGGATGCAATTGGAGGATCTTTAGCCGCCAGCAAAGATGTTTTGGACCTTTTCACAGTTACCAAGTACAACAATACACAATAGAGGTTTTTGCATTTTGTTTGCTTTTAGCCATTGGATTGGATAGATATTTTGGGGGAATAACTCATTTGGACTCCCTCAAGAATAAAATGTTTCCTCTTGGTGTTCAAAAGCAGTCGTGGAATAAGCAAAGCCTACTTCGGGTCTTTTGAAAAGTCCCAACTCCCATAGACAGGAAGTTGTTAGCACTTTTAAAAGATCCCCCTAAAGATTTTGCTCTGAAATGATGTCAGATTATTCCCAACAACTTTCAGCAAGTATTGAGGATTCTCGGTGTTTGATGTTTTGCAATGCTTGTTTAACATAGATAAAACGGCCATGTCCTTCATGGGAGACAATTAAGAAACAGCAGGTATTTATTCCTTTAGCCAACAAGCTATTGTGGACATCATGCCCCTTCCTCCATGGTATCACTGTGGCTGCATTCCCATCTCCTAGCTCTACTAGACAGTGTCCATAACAGTTCTGATTGATGAAATGTGACTGAATTTATGAATGTGACTTTGGGTCAGGCCCACAAGCCTGCTCCCTGCAGATCCTCATTTTTCTTTCTGCATCTTCCCTGATGGACCATGTCTCTGAGACCCTTGAATGCTGAACTATAAAATGGAAAACACCGGAATCTTTGAAGGAGCCCTGGAAGGCCACCTGCTGACCAGGACCTTCCAGCACGCCAAGCCTCGGGCACTTGGGTTCCCCGTTTGGTACGACAGGGGGAGAACATTCCTTCCGGCACACAGTACCATCCTGCATGAATGAGGTGCCTTCTTGGAGGAGAGATTGGTCTGCAAATGACAAACTGAGAAGACAACATGACACTGTACATTTTCTTGCAATGATTGAGGACAATACCCATTTCCCTGGTCAGGGAAAACCAAAGCAGTGAAAACCTTCAGGGGAAAGGAGTGTGTGAAGGTCAGATACACAAAGGCTGCTTTCTTCGTGTTTACACTATGGCTTCTGAGACCCTCCTCACCTCCAGCCTGCTCTCTCTGGCTCTGGCACTCTCTCATGTGCCAGCCCCTCATGTGTCGTCTGAAAGGTAAGTCCAAAGATGCAGCACACTGTAGTCTGTTGCTCTGATAGGAATTGCTGACCCACGCTCACAGTATAGGCATCTCTAGGTAGCCTGGACTGACCATCACAGGAGAGAAGAGCATCCAGGTTCCCAGCTTAACTCACGCTAACTCCTTCGACACCGCCTGGGTGAGGTGCGAGGACTGTTGCTGAGGAGACATGTATTCCGACCTGGGTGGGGTCAAGCCTTTGCCCTGGAAGCACCTAGGTATCCAGAAGCTCAGGAGAGAGAAGAGGGATAGGTAAGGGTCGGTTTGTCTGGTCTCCACAAGAATACCTGGTTCTGGGACTGCCTTGACAGTGCACCTGGGAACATGCTCCTGGACTCCGAGCTTGACTTTCTGGGCAGTCCTCTTTTGCTTCTGACCATAAGTCACCTAATATTTTAAGAAGATGCATGTAAGTCTCTAAGCCAGCCCTTGCTGGGGCCTAAATTATGAATCCCTTAAAATAAAATTAAAGCTCTAATATCCAGTAACTCAGAATGTGGCTTTTTGTAGACTTTAAAGAGACGATTAAGTTAAAATAAATCCCTGGGGTGGGCTCTAATCTCTTCTGTCTGGAAGCTTCATGTTAAAAAAAAAAAATGGAAAGTTTGGGATCATGACAAGACATCAGGGCTGTGTACACAGAAGAAGGACTGTGTGAGGATCCAGTGAGAAAGTGGACATCTGAATATCAAAGAGAATTGCTCTTGGTAGACACTGGACCTGCCTATACCTCGTCTTGAACCTCTAGCATGCAGAGCTATGAGAAAGCAATGATTATAGTTTAAGCCATGCTGTTTGTGGTCCATTTTCACAGCAGCCCCAACTCTAATGCAGGCCACCCGTATTGCCCCAGCCTCATGGGACACAGGACATAATACAACAACAAAGGCTGAATGTCTCTGCTATTGTTTTTCCCAGAGTGGGTGAGAAGTCCTAGGTCACTAGCAAGCCCCAAAGCTTCTGGTTAAAGAAATAATAAAAAAAATCTCTCGAGCCCATTGTTAGCTATGTTCTAATTCAGTTTGCTGGGTTGACTTTTGAAAGGTGAGACATCTCCAAAGAGTGACTGGGAGCCACTGTGCCAGCAACCTCTCTGGAAGGACCGCAGACCACACAGAAAAGCCTGGGCATCGTTCCTCACTCCAAACACATCTGTGTGAAGGCTCTGTTCATGGAGAACCAAGCATTGTCTCTTTGTCTAACCTCTGATCCTGCCAGGCAGGCAGAGCCTTGAGTAGAACAGACAATTCAAAGCTCTGGTTGTTTTGGCATTCACTTCCTGAGAACATTGTTCGCAATTTCATGGCTCGCCTCCTTCTCCCATTAAAACAATTTGGGCTTTTCATTATCTCTCTCTATAGGAATCGCATGATGTTAAAACACGATCATTCCCCTACTAGATTTCTAAGAACGTGGAATGGAAGATGGAATGGACTTCTTATTTGCTGGTATTTTGCAAACATTTAATCTGTTTTTCTTACCACCATCTGCCTGGTAGTGTCATTAGGTGCAAGTTACAGGTAAGGAAAATGAGAAGGCTAATAAATTGAATTCAGTTTTTTTTTCTTTTTGGTAAAAAATAATATTAGGAATTAGACATTTTTTAGTTTTGCTTTGAAGTACTTTATAGTTTCTAAGTATCCACCTCAGACTGCCCATGGCAACCTTTAACCCCTGAAATTCTTTTCTTAGTATTTACTTTAAAAATGATTATTTAAAAAATCTCCAAAGCTGGGTGTGGTGGCATGTGCCTTTAATCCCATCACTCTGGAGGCAGAGGCAGGCAGATCTTTGTGAGTTCGAGCTCAGCCTGGTCTACAGAGCAAGTTCCAGGACAGCTAGGGCTGTTACACAGAGAAACCCTGTCTTGAAAAACAACCAAAACACTCCAAACATTCACTGTAGGGAGATAAGCAACAAAGTCATCTTTATTTTATATCTGAAGAAAACTTAGGCAAAGAGAAAACGAAGTTGCTCTAGTCACCTCACAAACCCGTGACACAGAAGGGACCTAGACCTCACGTGCCTTCCCCTCGTACACGTTCATCATTCTCAGTGGGGTTTCCTTGGTCCTTGAAGGGCAGATAATTTTTAGGAGTAACATACTTCCATGGTTTCTTCCTACCTTATTTTCTGTTCCTTTTCATGCTCCTCTGCTGCATTTGCTTTGTCTCTTAATGTTGGAATGTCCATGGCTCAGTTTCTGGATGTTTTCTCGATCTACACTAACAGACTCGATCATCTCTTCTGGTCCTATAGGTTTAAAAGTTGCATCTATGCAATACAACACCCACTTAGACTTTTTCCCTAAGAGGTCAAACGTGCCTCCTGCAGACTCATGTATCTAGTTGTTTATCTAGCATCAACTCTTGGACTTCTAATAGACTTCTCAAAATTGCTATGCCCCAAACTGAATCTCTGAGTACTCCCATTCAACCAGGCTTAGGTAAGGAAACAAAAGCACTACACATTGCAGTATGAGAAGCTTCATGGTCACTGGAAGTGTTAGAAATGCAAAGAAGAAATGTAGAGTCCAGACAGCAGTGATCAGAGCAGAAGAGGTCACTGCTACCTGGTGGTCAAGAGCCAAGTCCATTTCCACGGTGGAGCTTATAAGCGTATACTATAGAAGATGCTGTGTTTGGGGTCTGGACCTTGTGGACTAGTGTTGAAACTACCAGGAATGGGAATCCCTTGCCAAGACCTTCTTAGAGTGATGAGAAGAAAGATGAGGAGAAGAGAGGGGAGAAGATGATACAGGAGAGGAGAGGAGAGGAGAAGAGAGGGGAGGGCAGGGGAGGGGAGGGGAGGGGAGGGGAGGGGTGCAGGAACACAGGGTGAGAGGAAGAACTAACCTCTTAGAGATATGTGTAAGGAATTGTACCCGTGGTTTCTCACTCTTATAACTACCTACTCTGTCCTCCTATCCTCAGATGTGTTGGACTGTCAAACGTCATCTGGTTGCCTCAGTCTTCACATAATGGACAGGACTGAACTCTGGGGCTTCCCTATATATGCTGGTCATAGATGGAAGCCACAATAATTTAAAAAGGACAGAGTCAGTATTCACAACAGCAGAATTTTCTATATTCTACTGTCCCCTGAGTTCTATATTAGCTACTACCTAACTTCAGTTTCTGTCCGGTCTTACAGGTATTTGTGGGCATGTCTCATCTACCTACAAGGAAGGAACTGAAGCAGTTGGCCTATGGTTTGTGTTCTCTCTCCATTATGAGGATGCTCACCAGGGAAAGAAAAGAAGGCAGATGACCTGATTGAATTCTCTATCATTATAATAGTTGGACCTCTAGGAATAAATAATGACATTCTCCAGGCAGAGGTCATTTTTGTGGATTGTTCTTAACAAGAGGTGCGTAGTTTGTTCCAGAAACAGCAGATCTGTGGTTTTGAAACATGGTCACCTGGAGACTATCTGGTGAGATACATCATTCATTTCTGTGTAATTCAGAGACACGACATAACTTCTACACTACTTGATATGTACTGAGACAAAGTACATGTCCAGTGTCGGAGGAGGACCTGGGGAGCCTGAAAGATGTCTCAGACCTCTCCTAGCTTTGCCTGTCCTTCCAGAATGATTGTCTCTTTGTATCATTAATAAAACTTGATGTTGGGTGGGTTTGATTTGAAAATATAATCCTTTTCATTGATCCTGTTAAACCATAGGTTCCTGGAGGGCCAGAATTTTATACAAGTCAGTACCCTGTCTTCCCTGGGTCTGGCATTGTCTCTTCTACACAAGATAGGAGCTTAACAAAGAAATATAACAGAGTAGATTGATGTGTTACTTAAAAAATCCAGAAGCTGATAGAAAGATATAGGAAAAGAAATGTATGCAGAGAGAAATGATGTACATTTAAATACTTGGACCATTTCTTTTTCTTTGAGTATAATATATATTGACTATGAATGTGGTTTATCTGCACATTAAATTCAACATGTCTTTATATGAGAACAACAAAAGACTCTAAGATGGCTTTCCCATTCAAATTCAGTCATAAAGCTCATGAACACATTCTGAATAAGTCGTAACTATTTTTGGTTTGGGGTAGGTCATCAATCAAAGGCTGTAGCTAGTCCAGCCAATTTTGGCTCTGTTCGACCTTTATCTCATTCATCACCTGTAGTTCAAATTGAGCCCCACTGAGGAAAAAAGTAGTCTATATTTTCCCCTAATGAATAAAACAACTTATCTAGATGTGTTACCTTAATTTAGATTTGCTCCATCGTGGTTGGAAACATCATATTCTCATCTTCACAGAGTGTAAAACCTCATGGGTGCATATTTAAGTGGTGTGTCTTAGGGTTACCTATAGGTGCTGTGTGTCTCAAAGTATCTCCTTGATTGGTCTTTAATTATGTTCCAAATCACCCAGGGCACTTGCATGCTTTCACATCAAAAGATACCCCAACGTAAGCGCAAGGGTGTCTGTCAGTATTCAAGGGTAATCTAGAAAGAAAACCTATGAGCACAGTTACCCATAGGTAGATGAAATGGGCAACGTCTATTCTGAGCCACTCCAAAGCCTTCCCTAGGACATACTCTGAGGTTGGGATTTTATTTGGAGAGTGATTTCAGGAAGGGAGAGGAAGAAGAGAAAGACATCAAACTGTCATGCCAACAAAAGTTGGGTTAAGGAGAGAATGACAACTCTTGGCACATGGGCTGTCCTCCCACTAAAGAGCCACCAAGTGGCTGTGGGGTCTTCACCAGAGAAGACTGCTCAGACACAGTTTAAGCCAATAGAAAGTCTTTATTACCCTGATGGTGACTACACTGGGTATTTTGGATCCCAGTGTAGCCCTGGATCTTTCTTGGGGTGAGCTTTTAAGCACACACACACACACACACACACACACACACACACACACATACACACCAAACAAAAAACAACAACATGTTTGGGTTGATGTACTTCAGTTAATGTGAACAGTTGGCCAGAAGCAGAACCACAGAAGCCAAAAAGCAAGGTTAGCACATGTTAAGACTTTCCTATACCTATGGGTTAGGCCTTTGTTTTAGTTGAGGCAGGTGGTGCTGTCTATGTGCTGAGTTTTACAGCCTGAATGGTACTTCCATCATGGAGTCAGTTGTGCTAAGGTCTGGGGCCCTGTCACACCAGGAAAGGTGAGACATGTTTACCAGAACTACTTCTTTGAAGCTGGGTACTTGTCCCCTGGCAGACACCCCTCATTAAATGGTTAAGGGTTTCTCCTCTATGGGGCACTTGATCTGTAGATCCCACAGAACACACAGAGCTCTTATGTCATAGGAGAAAGCCACAGGCAGAGGACAGGAAGATGATATAGACATAAGACAGGACTGTTCCCTGCAGCTTGGGTGAACTTAAGGTGGGGAGAAAGAATGTGGGTCAGGGCATCAGCGTTATCTGCATCTAGTGGCCCATCCCATGATCTAGAGCCAGAAAGTCCAAGAATAAGACAAGATCAGGCACAACTTGATTTGGGAAGAGGCAATGGGACCATGAAGAGGACATGAATAATGGTTAGGACGATGTTCTCTGGATGGTCTGAGACAAAGGCTCAATGTTGGAAGCTGTGGACGTGAGGACCCTGGGAGACAGAAGGAAAGTGTGGAAGGTAGATTCCAAGGAGAAATCTCCAGCTTTCCCTGTCCTGTTTGGTCTTTCTGAACTTTAAGAATTCAGTTAAGATACCATGACTGTACATAATCTAAAATGAGGTTGCCCAAGTAGTCTTATTATGACAAAGTTCTCTCTTATAATCAGCCCCATGATTCATGAGTCATCAGCAGGCTTCTTGGTGCCTTGCTATTTTGGTGCATCTGTGTGGGCGGAGCACGGGTTTCCACACAAGTGCCTGGGCCCAGGCACAGGAGCAAAGCTGGTCAGTACTTCATGCCCTCCTTATTTTTTCTCACCTGGCTTTTACTTTAAACTTTCAGGATGACTTGGCCCTATGGATGCTTTTTTCCATCTAGAGTACTTTTTTTTTTTTCCAGTCAATACATCTACATTTCACTGAATGCCTGTCTTAAAATTCTACCCCAGGGACTGAAGAGATGACTCTGTGGTTAAGAGCACAGGCAGCTCTTTCAGAAGTCCCAGGTTCTAGTCCTAGCACCCACATGATGAGTCACGTCTGCAACTCCAGTCCCAGGAGATCTGACGCCCTCTTCTGGCTGCGATGGGCATTGCAAGCACATGGTGCACAGAGAAACACACTGAAAAAATACTCAAGCACATACAAATAAAAATGAAGCAAAAAACCACTAAATTATACTTGAATCCAATGCAGAGCTTCTTTGTCTCTTATATAAAAAATAGCTGTAGTCCCCTAAGTCCCCCTACAGTCCCACTTTCATGTGACCCAGCCTATGGCCTCTGCAGTGCGCACTGCAGATGCTGTTCAGTTAGCAGAGTCCTGTTTCTCTGATGTTAGCTGTTCACGCCGAAACCTGGAAGAATTTTATTCGGAGAATTCACACTTCCAGCTTCTTCCAAAACTCTGAGAGTTTTAGCAACATTAGATCAGACATCATCACAGTCAGGTGGACATGAGTGATGGCTGCCACTTTCTGACTGCCCTGCGAACCTCAGGGTGTCAGTCAGGCTGATATGGCTATTCAGACACCAGATGGTGTCTGGTTTAACAAAATATCTAGCCAGTCGTTTGCTGATCCTAAAATTAATTGAGTAGAGACTTCAATGACAAAGAACATACACTTAATAGAGCCATCTCAGGCAAGTCACTGAACGAACCGAAGCAACAATAATCCCCGAGGCAGAGAGACTCTGACTTCCAAACATCTGCTGAATCACAGAATGCTGCTCAAAATCCCCAAATGTCAACAAAAAGCAACCTACAGAAAGTTGTTCCCAAGGAAGCTTAGACTTTTGCTTTATTATGCTAATACTTGGATTGTAAATACTTCCAAAGAACTAATGGAAATTATTTCTAAGCAGCAATAAATGTGTGAGAAGAATCTCTCACTAGGTAGTGAATATCAATAATGAGACAGAAATGGGAAGAGATTGAAATGTAAATTCTCCAATCCAGAAGGTACATTGATAAAAATGAGAGGTCAGGACTCAATAGATCAGTGCAACATAATCAGTTAACTGGAAGCTAGGCTTGTGTAGGTTTCTGTAGTACTTGTCAAGTACTACAAAATTAAAGAGGAGCCCCAATGTTACAAGTCACCAGTTTATATGGGCAGAGGACAATTGGTTCTGAGACAGAGAAAATCCTGCCCTCTGTAGTCATTTACAATCAATAGGACAGGAATTCATTCTACCAGGAAGAGAAAAGGGGCAGTTCCCACTCTAGTGTAAATGCCTGGCTCTTGGAAAGAGAAATTTCATCATCACATAAATTGGGGCAGATGGCCTCAAGTCCTACCTTTTTTTTTTTTTTTTAACTTCTAGGATTTTTAGTCTAGATTTCCATTTTCATTGCTTTAAAAGCCCTAATGTACATAAATACGAAAGTATTTCTCAGAGTCCCACAGCCTGACTAACTTCAACTAGAGTTCTGACCATGCCAGATCACAGAGTGCCTTCTAAAGTATGAATAATTGGACGGCTTTGAATCTTGCTTTGCCCAGGGAGATTCCAGTCTACATCTGGTACAGCTCAATTAAGGCTTCTTGTTATTTGTAGTGTTTCCTTTCATTCTCAAAAGTATCTCATGGAGATGCTTGGCCATGTCGTCACCCAACACAATACCCTAATGGCTCCTGTTTACAGTGTTTAAGGCCAAAGGAATGAGCGAAGGGAGAGACATAGGAGCCTGGTTCATGACTAAATAACCTGTCAGAGTGAGTCACATTTTCACAGAGTCTGAAGAGTCATTTGCACAATCAATATTTCAAGCATTATGAGATAATTGTGCCATTTTGTAGCCAATATGTTCCCTGGTAGAGAAAACCTAAACCTCAGGAAATTATAGCAGTGGGTAGATAAGCTTCAGACAAAGAGAATACATGGCAGGGAAAATAGTACAAAATAGCAAAGAAATGAATCAGCATTGAATCACAGGCCAAAAAAAAAAAATATTGCCATTGGTCCATTTCAAGGATATGAAACAGAGGGGAAAAAATGAAAGAAATGGTCCCTGAAGTGTTTGGCAGTTGGGAAAGCCCAAAAGACAGTACTGGTATTTTTCCCCAGGAAACACTTTGATGTCTGAGGTGGTATGAGATTCTTTGTATTGTTTGAGCTCAGCTCTGCTGTTTAGATTAGAAGCGAGAACAGAACTCGGTGTGGGATGCTGAGACACAGGGAGACAAGTACAGAAGCCTTTTTCCCGTGGATTTCCTCCCGGAACCCTGGAAAGGCTTATTGGTGGTGGCAGCATCTCTGAGCATCTTTCATTAACGTCTTTTGCCTCTTAGCACCTCATGTAATTCACTTAGGTCTCTGCTGTATGTCTATAGAATTCAGTTGTATATAGAATGTCAAAGTCATTCTCTTTTTCATTTTTTTTCCAAACTTGTTATGTAGTTGAGGCTTGCCTTAAATTCCTGATGCCCCTATCTTATTTTTCCAACTGTTGGGGTCATAATCCAGCAACCGTAATATCTTAAAGTATAGAAATTGACTCATACAGTCTGTCAATCACCTCTGTGCATTCTTTCTGAAGAGTCAGGATTGTCTATCTGGGGTTTTCGTGTTGTATCTATCCCGCCACTTGCCAGCATCAAGTCTGCCACTCATTCACAACTTGAGCATGAAGTGCTCGAGTGGGGATCAGGGAGGCCACTGGAGACGAGTCAGAAAGAAAGGACACCTCCCTCTGTAACTTCATCATCCACGATGAGAGGCCCGGCACCTTTAGATAACAGAGAACATGGAATCCCAACTTTGAATGATCGACCTGTACCGCTTTTGTATTTTATTCAACCAGAATAAAAAGACAGAAAGCTATCCAGCCTCTTCTAGGCTGAAGAGATGGAAAACATGGAGTTATTTGGAGGGAAGCTGCTCCCCGTGGGGACAGTGTGACAGATAAAACTGTCCATCTCGTGATGAAGATGAGAAACAACAAAGTCACACAGCCCCCTCCAGGGACCCGTCCCCAGTGACTCACCCCTGAAAGGTTCACCACCTCCCCAAAACATCATTGTGTGAGTATAAAATCTTTAAAAGGTGAGTCTTAAGGAAATGTGTAAGATCCAAACTATAGCAAGAACTTGTTTCTAAAATGGAAAAAAAAAAAGTTGGAGGATTTGGCTGTTGACTTAAGGGTGTGGAAAGGGGCATGTTGACTTGTAGATGATGGCTTAGTGCAGCAGTTCTCAACCTGTGGGTCGTGACCCCTCAGAGAGTTGAATGACCGATTCTCTGGGGACACATATCAGATATCCTGCATACCAGATATTTACATTACAGTTCATAACAGGAGCAAAATTACCGTTATGAGGTAGTAATGAAAATAATCTTATGGTTGGGTCACCACAACATGAGGAACTGTATTAAAGGGTCACAGCATTAGGAAGGTTGAGAACCACTGGCTTAGAGCCACATGACAAAGTAGACTACGGAGTGTTCACGCTTGGTTTGGGATGTAGTGGAATTTCCAAATATGGTAGCAATCACTTCTTTCTTTCTCTGTGTGCACATGGTGTTCCATCCACCAGGAGAGGTGTCGATTTTCTTCCCCTCTTGATCTTGGGATGCTCTTATAACACAGTTTGAAAAATAGAATTGGGAAAAATGATACTTTGTCATTCTAGATTTAGCCTTAAGGACATTAGATAGCTTAATTCCCCCTCTTCCTCTGTACAGTCATACCTCATGCTATAAAGAAGCATAGGTTAGACCATTATAAGGAGAATGACTTCGAGAAGAGAGAGAACACAGGGAGGGGTGTTGGGGTATGTGAGCGAAGCTATCTCAGGCCTCTAGCCCAGCCTACTCACCAGATGAAGGGAGCTGAGCCAATGATCCCAGTCATTGCCTGGAGAATTTCTCAGTCAAGCCTTAATTCAATATCCGTTCCACTGAACTGTGAGAAGTATACATCATTACTGTTTATCCAGTGAGTTTTGATGTGGTACTCTATGGAGACATGAGGTATCCCACAGTAGCCTCTGAAGAGAAGCTGCCCTGGCTACTCTTTACATTAAGCCCCCAAATGAGGGCAAAGGTAGTCGAAACAAAACAAAACAAAAAGCCCAAAGGATTACAGACACCCCCTGTAGTAGAATATTATTTGAAGGTGTGTTACTTTTATTTCTGTTGCATTTGTTTATCTCTGTGAAGCTGTGTTACTGTGCCTGTCTAAAACATCTGGCGGTTTAATAAAGATCTCCATGGCCAATAGCAAGGCAGGAGAAAGGATAGGCAGGGCTGAATATATAGAAGGAGAAATCTGGGAGAAAGAGAAGATCTAGGGATGAGAGAGGAGAGAGGAGGACATCAGGGCCCAGCCACCCAGCTATACAGCAAGACACTGAGTAAGAATAAGATTTATAGAAGAGAATGGGAAAAACCCAGAGGCAAAAGGTAGTAGACAGGATAATTTAACTTAAGGAAAGATGGCAAGAAACTAAGCCAAGCTAAGGCCAGACATTTATAACTAAGTATAAGCCTCTGTGTGTGATTTATTTGGGAGCTGGGTGGCAGGCTCCCCAAAAGAGTAAAATATCAGTAACAACGCCCCCCCCCCCGTTCTGTTTCTGAAACATCACTTCTGGTGATGGCATTCCTTTAGCCCATTTGAGAAACTCTCAAGTATGTACCCCATGCAGTTTTTTAAAGTACCCATTAAATGCTGTCTTTGTTTCTGGACCTCTCCTAACAGCTCAAGTTGTAGGTATAGGAGAGGCCACATGCTAACAGATCTTTGACCTTAGTGGCAAAGGCAGAGAAGAAATTATAAAAATAGTTAGTGTTGTAAAGGGGGAGTTACAGGGGCAAGAACTAGGAATTTATCAGAACGAGTGAAGTTGAGACCAAATGAGGAACAGAATCCATGAGAAGGGGAAGGGCTGTTGGGGGAGAGCCAGCATGAAGAGCAGCAGGGCTCTTCCCTGGGGCAAAGGGCACAGGTCCCACTCTCCAGAGGTGACATACTGGGTTGTCACACAGTGTACCACAGGGTGGTGGCCCTGTGCAGACATTCCTGATCTCTGCTTTCCTTCCAGAATCAAGGCCTATTTGAAATGGATGCTTGCTTCCTTTCTATCCGTTCTCAGTTCCTTTCCAGGTCTCGGCTCTTCTCCAACTCTCTCATCTTCGTACATTACTTTCTCGAAGGAGGTCATTGCCTGGGAGAGCTGCTAAGGTCGTAAGCTCAGCCATTCTTCTCCAGATGCTCTTTGGAGGCCTTCTCATGGGTAGATACACGGATGATGGGGTGTTCATTTCCCACTGCTCCGAGTTTCCAACTTGCTGCCCGCCTGCAGAAGCACTCAGCAGCTGTTTCCACTGGAGTCTTGGTGCTTGGCTGAACTATGAGTCTGAGAGCTGTACTTTGGAGGGCCACATTCACAGCATATCTCTCTTTCCGTGAATAGGCTTTCCAGGCACTGAATGGTGGGCTGATGTATTGTGAAATAATCTTGTGGGTTTGGACAGAGGACAGTGGACTATATTTTATGATTCAAGACACATGGCCACCTTGACGGTACAGTCAAATTTCCAGGCAGATAACCAGACCATCTTCAGGAAAAGCGAAGTGAAACGGGATCGTTACTGCGTCGTTAAGCTCTGCTAGCTCGTGGTTGGTTATCCAGCTCTGGTGGTGGCTGGAGGAAATATTGAAAGTATATTGAGCGTTGGATGCTGCCAATGTGTAGTTTAGCAAGTTATTAACGTGTTCCAATAAATAAAGCAAGGTCCTAGTTACAGCTCACATTTGGAGATTATTGTGGTTTCTGACTTATTTTAAAGAAGTCTGTCTGTCTAGGAGAGACACTAAATCCACAGTAGTTATAAGATACTAGTGTCTGCTGTAGCCCGGACAAAGGAAGCCAAGAGATGCTCAGCAGTGGCCATCACTAGACTGAAAGATAATTCTGTAATAATTTTAAAGGAACCTCGGATCTAATTGTGCCCCCTAATAGTATAGATTTCTCCTTCCACCTCTGTCACCCTCGCTAGGGTTCCTGGTGAGGCTGTTTGATAACTTCCCATAGACTGGATAAGTGGTCAGAAGATGAACTTGCCGTCCCCTTAGCTGTGTGGCTCTGGGTGAGTTATTTGCCCTGCCTGTCTGTGCTCAGCATTGGTTCATGGTTCAAGGCTTCCTGCTCCTTCTTCTCTGGTTATTGTGTGGCTTTGTTGGTGTGTTGCATTCTTGCCTTTGGCAGTTGTCCAGTAGATTATTAGACTGTGCTGGCTCAAGGATGTAACACGTTTGGCTGATTATACGCTACAGGCTACCTACTGTTAATACTTGCACAGATGCTCATACACATAGGGCAAGGGCTCAAGGAGCTTCTAGAGGCGGAAGGTGGTCTGTACACATTTTAAAACAAGATATACGGGACTTCGGATGCTGATAAAAGATGAGAAAGTAAGGAGAAAAGCCATCCAGGGAAAGATGGATTAGTGAGGAATGAGGCTAGTGTCTCTTTAAAGGGAGGGGTTGGGCAATGCCTTAAGGAGAAGCTAGACTGAGCAAAGCTCCCTAAGAGAAGGGAGTGAATCCCGAGGGTCAGGAAGAGCAGAAGATAGTGATAGCAGAGGCCATAGGGTTGGTGAGCTGGGTAGGTTTGCACACAGCCCAGACTGGACGTTACTAAAGCAGGAAAGAGACCAGTGGACAATGAGTCATTAAATCGCAAGCAGGGTACAGAGCTGGAATTGGTACCCACTGGAGTGAAAGTGAGGGATGGGGCCTTGCAGGACTGTGTGGGGACTTTGGTGACCAAAATCAGTAAAGGGGCTGGCCTCGAACTCACAGAGATCCACCTGGCTCTGCCTCCCAAGTGCTGGGATTAAAGGCCTGCGCCACCACTGCCTGACTCTTGTCTCCTCTCAATTGCACTCCTCAATACTTTCCCCTTCTCTTTTCTGAATGTTCAATTCCACAAATATTAGTGCTTCTCTTGGTTAAAGAACTACAAAGTCAAGGAGGGGTCAGCTGCAACTCTGCCAGAACGGCAGTTAGCTGATTCCGAGATGAGACCCTAAGGAGCCATTAGCAGGCTTGGACCCCAGTTCCTGGATCAAACCAGGGGAGGAGTAAGTGCTCATGCCACCCACAGATGCTGAGCTTCCGGGTGGTGGTGGTGGTGGTGGTGTATGGCATACTGATTTGTACCCCAGCAGCATAAGAGACCCATAGCTATTATCCCAGAGATGCCAGAGTTTCTTTCTTTCTTTCTTTCTTTCTTTCTTTCTTTCTTTCTTTCTTTCTTTCTTTCTTTCTTTCTTTCTTTCTTTCTTTCTTTCTTTCTTTCTTTGTTTTCTTAGCTCTTTTTAGGTAAGTCTGTACTTTGGAAAGCATCTATCATGTTGTGGAATTTTCCAGGGCTGGAAGATGGGAAATAACAAAGTTAGAACATTTGTCTTTTGCAGGAGCTTCCAGTTGAATGGGAGACACTGAATTTGTAGGTGTAATAATTACAATGATACAGTTATTAGGGAAAAAATAAAAGCTATGGAGTGATCCTTTGGGAAAGTAAAATGGTGTGAAGAGAGGCACAGAGCACATACTCAGTCCCAGAGACTAGAGAGGCTGAGCTGAGGTAGATGGAAGCCAAGGAAAGCAAATTCTGTTTGGACCAATGATGCTCTCTTTTCTCTCTCTAGCTCTCTGGTACCTTTCTCCATTGACAGTCTGGTTTACAATTCTCCACTGATGAAGGTTTAACTCCATTAAACACTCTAGTGAATTAGGAGCCCTGTCTGAGCCCCCTTTGCAGAGCCCCCTGAAATATTTGGGCATTTCAAGTATCCCTGTCTTTTTCTGCTCTCTCTGGATGGAAGTAGGGTCTGCGTTGGACAAACAATGTTTGATCAAGAGGCTACGATCACACATCAGTTTTTCTTTCTGCCCCCCGCCCCCGGGAGTTCCAAAGGCCCAAATAAAGCAAAAAGCTCCCCCCACAGAACCCAAACAGCTTAGGTTTCCGGTTTTCAGTCCGAAGATTCCTGTTGTGCAATTTTTTTCTCATTATGACTCTCCTTTCACACTGGAATGTTGATCTTAAGCAACTGTCTCCTCTATCAAAATACACAGAGAGCCTCTTTTAACACACATCCTTTTATTTCATTTGGCTGGATAAAGGCAGCTTTGTACAAGGAATTGAGAGCACGTCAACTGAGTTTTACCTAATCCCACCTGAACATCAAGAGACTGAACTACCGTTTCTGTTTCTTTTCTTGGATATGAACTCTAAATTTAGGTTTATTTCATAGCGCTCGCTGAACGAGGGACTGGGTCAAAGGTGACACTTTAAAGTGGAAGATTTTCATAAAACCTAACGGTGCCCCCAAGTGGCACAGCTTGTTTCGAGATGTGGCACCCATGCCAGTTCTTAGAGAAACCATTCTTTCTCCTTTAAAATGATGGTTTTTAACTGTGTGTGTGTGTGTGTGTGTGTGTGTGTGTGTGTGTGTGTGTGTCGGGGGGTATGTGCATGTGTGTTTGGGTGCCAGCAGAGACCACAATCATCCGGTCTTCCTGAAGCTGGAGTTAACTGATGCTTGTGACCTACTGGACATGGATGCTGGGACCCGGGCTCAGCTCCCCTACAAGAACAGCTCATGCTCTTAAGTGCTGAGCCATATCTCCAGCTCCAGAAGACTTGTTTCTTAGAAACCAGAGAAATAATTTTGAAATAATCAACATTATCAGTTAGGTCTATCACCACCATCGTCATCACCACCATCACCACCACTACTATCACCACCATCATCACCATCATCATCACCACCACCACCACCACCATGTTCCCCAAAATATTGTGCACCCTAATAAACTTATCTGGGGTCAGAAACAGAACAGCCACTAGATACAAAGGCTAGAAAATGGTGGCACTCACACCTTTAATCCTAGCACTCCAGAGGCAGAAATCCATCTGTTCAAGGATACAGCCAAGCATGGTGACTCGAGCCTTTAATCCCAGGGAGTGATGGCAGAAAGAAGAAAGGTAAATGATGCGTGAAGACCAGAAACTAGAAGCATTTTGGCTGGTTAAGCTTTTAGGCTTTTGAGCAGCACAGTTCAGCTGAGATTCATTCTGGATGAGGACTCAGAGGCTTCCAGTCTGAGGAAACAGGATCAGCTGAGGAACTGGCAAGATGAGGTAGCTGTGGCTTGTTCTGTCTCTCTGATCTTCCAGCGTTCACCCCAATAACTGGCCTCAGGTTTGATTTTATTAATAAGACCTTCTAAGATTTCTGCTACAGTCATCATCACCACCACAACCACCACCAGTTCACCACCATCATCACCACCATCATCATCACCACCATCATCATCACCACTACCACTATTACCACCATTATCTTTACCATCATCTCACCATTTTTGGTTGCTGGCGATTAAACCCATGGCCTTGTGAATGCTAAGCATGTATTTTACTATACAACTATACTTCCAGCCCTTAAGGTATATTATCTTTTAAGATGGCTCTGTGCTGGGCAGTGGTAGCACATGCCTTTAATCCCAGCACTTGGGATGCAGAGGCAGGCGGATCTCTGTGAGTTCCAGGCCAGCCTGGGCCACAGAGTGAGTTCCAGGAAAGGCACATAGCTACACAGAGAAACCCTGTCTCGAAAAAACAGAACAAAACCAACCAAACAAACAAACAAACAAACAAACAAAAAAGATGGCTCTGCAAATTCTTCAACATTAGCCTTTAATTTCTGGAGTACTTGAGATGTTTCTTGCTAATTGCTGCCATGAGAAAGAAACTTGGTTGCAAGCATTGATGTTAGCAGAGGTGTCCAGCCTTTTGACATCACATTATAACATTGTCCTCTAAAGATGTGTCAGACCACGTTCATAGCTATCCTGGGAAGCACACAGCCCAGAGGCTGCAGCTTGGACAAACCTGTGTAAGAGCATGCTTACTGGATGATTTCCTGAGCATTCTCATGGGAAGGGCAGGTCAATTTAGAATAACCGTTTCCAGCTGAACTGACATGTAAGTAAAGAGAAGAAACTTGAGAAAACTGGTAAGTGATTTGAACTGGAATTAGCCTGGCCATGCCCTGGTCTTCCCTCTGCAGCATGTGATTTGTAGGAGTAAATGGTACTGAATGCCTTGATGCGCTCGCAAGTGTCAATGATCGAGTTACTGGCTGAACGAAAGAACCCCATTAGCTGTATTTTTCTCAAGGCTGACTTGGAACATAAACTCTCAAGTTGATGGAAAACCATCAACCAGCCCTCCTCATGTTCTCCAGTGTAGTGAGTGTGAAGTGAGTGATGAGAGATTAGACAGCTGTCTTAGGGTTTCTATTGCTGTGAAGAGACACCATGACCATGGCATCTCCTTCCTTCCTTCCTTCCTTCCTTCCTTCCTTCCTTCCTTCCTTCCTTCCTTCCTTCCTTCCTTCCTTCCTCCTTCCTTCCTTCCTTCCTTCCTTCCTTTCTTTCTTTCTTTTTTTTTTTTTGGTTTTTCGAGACAGGGTTTCTTTGTATAGCTCTGGTTATCCTGGAACTCACTCTGTAGTCCAGGCTGGCCTCAAACTCACAGAGATCCACCTGCCTCTGCCTCCCTGAATGCAGGGATTAAAGGTGCACCACTGATTGGCACCACAACGACTCTTATAAAGAAAAACAGTTCAGAGGCTCAGTCCATTATCGTCATGGTGGGGAGCATGGCAGTGTTCAGGCAGTCATGGTGCTGCTACATCTTGATCAGAAGGCAACAGGAAATGAACTGTGAAACTGGGTGGTATCTTGAGCACAGGAAACCTCAAAGCCCGCCCCCACAGTGACACACTTCTGCCAACAAGGCCACACCTACTCCAACAAAGCCACACCTCCTAACAATGTCATTTGAGCTTATGGGGACCATTTACATTCAATCTTCCATAGCGGCTCAGGGGGGTGGCTGCTTAGTCACGGTGTCTTTTGCATGATTATTTATTGGTCCCTTGGCCCAAAGAATTAGCTTCCTAGGAGGCCAGGAAGCACTGCCCTTCCCCTCCCCCGACCTGGCTGAGTGGATCTAATTAGGTTTGGCACCTGCAGACATAGTCTGGGGGCCAGGAAGATAAATCATTTCCCACAGTCAAGGGAGCCACTGGGAATGAGCCTCGTGTTTGCACTTTCTCATTTTTTTCCTTTTTTGACATTTTATACAGACCATACAGAAGGGTCCATGAAATTGTTTAAGAACGTTAAAAACTCTTTAAAATAAGAAAAGGAAATTGCCCGTGAACACCTCTTTCATTGCTTCGATAAGGAAGGATTCACCTCACTAGGATGTCATGGAGATTTATACACAAGAAAGGAAGCGTGCATTCCTAGTAAACCCCAGAAAAATTTCATTGCTGCTGTTAATCTCATGACTATTCTAAGGAGAGCAAGGAGGATGCCACTCTGCCGGGCTATAGCTGTACAGGAAGCCACACTGATATGGCAGACGGAAAGGAACTGAAAGGTTGAAGTTCCATCATGAAGAGTGAAAGTCTGTGCTTCATAATTCTGTAAACGTGAATGGTGGAAGGGGGCAGGGGAAGGCCAGCACCTAGAAAGGATAAGACATACTTAATAGCTCTTGCAGGGCAAGAGAGTGAGGATTAAGACCGCTAGACAAGCTTATATATTCAGCTGCATTATTCACACTGGCCACTAGAGGTCGGGCCTGCACAGTATTCCCTGCTCAGAACCCCAGCTGCAGCGTTATCTGAAATTCTCAATTTTCTGCAGGATTAATATTCTGATACCTCAGACCAGATCACCTTTGTGACGAAGGCTCTGTCTTGCATGTTGCAAAGTATTTAGCAATGTACCTGACCACTAGAAGCCAGCAGTCACAGACCCTCAGCCTTGGCAATAAATACCTCCAATTGCTAATTATCCTCTTGGGGGGGGGTGGGCTGGGGAGGAGAAATTGCCCTTGACTAACAACCACATGTGTATCAGTTATTCCATTGTTACAAGGTTCAAATATCTCTTTCCTCAAGATTCTTGTTTATCCCAGAGTCAATGGACAAAAGCTATAAAAAGACATAAGTCTCCAGTCATTTCTTAGATACAATGGGGGGCTTTGAACGGGGGTTGTCAGGTGTGATACGGACTTGAATCCTCTTGGATCTCACTTCCTGCTCTCTGTGACTTTCAAAATCTTCCTCCAAGGGTTCAGACTATAGGAAGCAAGACGTTTTGTAGATCTCCTTACACTGAGGGTTTGGGTCCTTTGGACGACTTCGTCGGTCACTGTGTCGAGGGATGTGCACATTTAAAATGAAGAAACAACCCGAGAGGGTGTTGTGTAACCCTAGCAGGTGAGTCTGTCACGTAAAGCTTGCAGGCCCCACAGAACCCCGAAAGAGAGCTCAATAACAATCTAAGTCTCAACAGCTAATTCCTCAGCACTTTTTTTTTAAAAAAAAATCATTATTAGCAACTCTTCAATTTATTCAAAGCAATTCAGTTTCAAAAACTGAAGTTACAGCAGTTAGAAAAAAAAAACAAAAACAAAAAATGAAATAGAAACATGGAAACATGTGACCTGCATTTCCTGTTCTTGGGTTTGACGCTGTGGTGGCTTTATTCAAAACACAGTTACACAAAAATGTTAACTTTAAAGTCTTTGAGGACTTAACATACTGTACACACGCAGTACGAAGAGTGTTAAAACAGAGCCCAGAACTCCTACAGAACAGAAAGCCTACCCTTGCTTATTTACATGAAAATGCCATCCACAGAGTTAAATAAATCTTAATTGTTGTCTAGGCCCTGTGTGCTGTTTTTAAACCCGAGAACTCTAATTTTGATTGTACAATAGATGACTGATTAAAAAACCAATACATAGATTTCCTTTTTAAAAATAAGCATTTGTTTTGAAGCTGGCATAGTGTGCCAAGAGAATTCTTAGGAACCAAAGCAGACGACGTTCCAATTCCTGAAATGAGGAAAATGTTAGTCCTTTGGAGATGCCAGTACTGGCACTGAATTTATCACACATTTATTTCTGGCAGGTATGCAGCCTTGTTAGCTTCTCTGAAAATAACTTCCTACTTGTTATTCTAAAACACCAGGCCAAAGATCTTAAATTTAAAAAGCAACAACCGCACTATTGTGAGCAATTTCTACATATCCCAGTATAGAGGCAGAACTTCAGTTAGTTTGCTGAAACCAACCTTGAAATAAAATCCTTAGGTATACAAAACAAAAGGAAAACAAAAATTAATGGCCAAGATTTAAAAAGGAATTACCTTGAACATGGAGCCTCCAGGAAAAAAGGGAGGGGACCCGTCTACTCAAGTTCATTTAGTAGCCATCAGGAAGTACACACCCTTGCCCCAAATGGCTTTTTATTTTTAATAGAAATAAATCCCAACTCCAATACTGATTTTCAAACAGTCTTCCAACTGCCATTATATTCCAATCAAATGCTACATCTGATCAATACAGGAAGAATACTTAAAGGTTCAACTCAGAAATATGATAAATACTTCCCAGCATTGGTATCCAAATCACCCAGGAAAACAACTTAGAAATTAGACTTGAACATGTTATTAGTTATCAGCAGGTGATCGGCCTCTGAGAAACGAGGATGCTGCTTCTTTAGCCTAACACGGCCTCGTGTGATGTCAATACTGGAAGCTGTGCAATAAGCAAAGCCTGTCTCTGTCTCTGTGTCTCTGTCTCTCTGTCTCTCTCTCTCTCATTCTTGGATGGTGGAAACTGAATCTAGCGGCGTGAAGCAGCGTGGGACCGGCCATCAGCCTTCCAGGACTCTGTGACAGATTTGTCTTATTCTGTGTTAGTGAGTTGTTTTGCTCAGTATAATTCTTTAATAAATAGTCTTTTATCACTTATCTGTGGACTTTATGCATCAGTGTTTCTGCATGAGTTTCCTGGTTACCCACAACTTTGCCAGCTTTCTTTTGCATGAGGAGAGGGAAGGAGTGATGGACAGTGATGGAGAATCAGCTGAGGGAGAACGCACACCTGAAACCCAGCAACCTGCTGGCACAGCATCACCCACAGAAAGGGCTTGCCTGCGAGTCTCTGGACTAACAGAAAATCCGGCCCCATAAAAGCCTTGAACTGTATTGCTGAACAGAGCCTCCAGGTCTGTGACCTACACTGTTGCTGAAGAGAACTCTCTTAACTCTGCTTGTACTTTCCAAATGGTGACAGGAAAGTCCTCATATTCTCTCACCCCATCCCACCCCGCAAACTGCCTTCCAGCTAATGATATCTGGATTGCCTCTTAAAAATCAATTGACTTTGTCATTCAAGAGATGATGGCTGGCCTGCCCCTTTCTCAGTAATTGCGGTGGAGGGGTGGGTTGAGGGGGAGAGGTAGGAGGGAGGGGAGGCTACGATCCGGATGTAAGATAAATAAATAAATAAATAAATAAATAAATAAATAAATAAATAAATAAATAGAAAATAAACTTGCCATTTCACATTACAGATGAGTGTAATTTGTTAATTTATAAATAACTTGAAAACATGATGAATGAAATGCACCAAACTATACCTGTGAAAAAGCAGCATTGTTTTAATTATGAGCTAAAAATGTCTGCTACATTAAGCATGAATTATAAAAATCCAGAACCTACATACAATGCTAGAGAATTTCACAAAGGGAAGGCGAATGAAAATTCTTTTCTCTTTACACCGTGGTTGACAGGCTAGCAAATCTTAACCGGAATGATAAGTCCAAAATAGTAAAAGTGCACTTCTCCTAGAAGAAGTTACGGATCGTCTCCCACGGGATCAGCTATCACTCGTGCAGAAGCAAGGACCATTGCTCTACTCATGTCTAGGAGCATCAGGCAACCTCATCCTGGAGGGACCTGGTTGTCACTCTCCTCTCCGACATCTTCAGCCTCTCCCTTCCTTCTGTCTCTGGCAGACTCCCTTCTTCCTCTTCTTCCCCTCCGTCAACGTCATCATCATCATCATCATCATCAGCAGCAGCAGCAGCATCTTTATCGTGCTGAATTTCTTCTTTCATTAAGTATGAGAGCTCTGCCTCCCCGCTCCCTCACCCACTTCTCAACCTGCTTCTTCCTCATCCTCATTTTCAGCTCGCCTGTGAGTGGACCCACAAGAGCTGCTCTTGCGGGTGAACAATCATTACCTGTGTCTGGGCAGACTAGAGGGAAGGCTGGGAAGAGGGAGACTGATCAATAGGTGCAGCATTATCGTTTGATAGGAGGACTAGATTCTGGTGTGCCATGGCACAGTATAATTAGCAATCACACATTATGTGGCTAAACACAGTTTTACAATGACTTGGAATATGCTCACCGTAAAGAAATGGCTAAACTTTAAGGTGGTGAAAATACTGAAATAGAGTTGGCCACCATCCAACGCATACCCAAGTCAAGACATTTCGTTACACCGCATTAATAGTGATACGCACATGTGCTAATCTTATAAAGACAACAAACTAGAAAGTAAGCTATAAAAATTAAATATAGGGCAGGATATGCATAGGTTTTAGGCAAATACTCAGCTATTCTCTGTGAGATGCTTGGACGTGGCCAACGCCTAGTCCATTGCTCTCTTGTTGAGAATGAGCTGCTGCTGTGAACATTGGCAACAGAAAGAGGTATAAACCAGACTGTCCCGGACACACTCTGAGCAGTGGGGTCAGTCCACTTACAATTGATTTTACATTCTAGAGGTGGGGGGGGGGGACAACCAGAGCAAGGGTGAGTCCAAACCTCCCAGGCCTGTGTTATGCCCCTAATACTTGCCAGGCATCCTTGTATCTCAGATCCTAGAGAAAATGGAGGCTTCCAGGCTCCTTGCCCTTGACCAGCACGTTGAGCAATAAATAGACTTCGCCTTATGCTTAAGTGTACCCTCTTCTCTTAGGGAAATCTCTTCTGGCATTTGGATTCCATGCTGTCTACCAATCTCCCTCTCCCTCTCTCCTCTCCCCCCATTTTTCTCAGACAAGCTCGAATTCTAAAACTCCCTTTCCTGATCCTGAGACCCCCCCTTTACCCTACAGTCTGACCCCACACTCCTGTGCGTCAAATCCCAGCTCTGAAGCAGTCCCTGCATCTGGCCTTTCCCACTCTTGGTGGCGTGTCCATTCTGGGCATGATCATTCAGTGCCCTGGCGTGCTAAGGAAGGCGTTTTCATCGAGGATGGCTCTATCCTTCAAATGGCTCAAACCATTAGCAATCTTCCTCTTCCTCTTGTTCCACCTCTCATGACGCCTTTTTGCATTGCTAAGTGCTCCTAATAGACACTGCCCTCCTTCTCCTATCCGACTCACCTTGCTCTTCACTGCCTCTCTTGTGTCGTCAACTCCTGCCATCAGTCACCATCAGGACTACCTCGGGAACACGGTGTGACTGTTTCTATGTCCTGCAGGTGGCACCAGAGACACATGCATCCTAAGCAGCTGGGCGCCGGGCTGTGGAAAAGCCTGGAAGGGCTTTCTGACAGAGGGCGAGCTCTGGCCGCTGGGGCTGGAGTTGGCCGAGCAGGGGTGGGGTGGGGTGGGGCATGGCTGAGGGGTGGTCTCTCGGGTACTCATCGGTCTCACCCAGTTGCAGGGAGAAAGGGGGACTTAGTCATATGAGGGGGCTGTAGAAGGGGAAAGCCAAACAGGGAGAAATGGCTTCTTGGGAGGCAGCGCTCAACAATTTCGAATCTGTTTTGTATTTCGAAGGCCTCTCAAAATAGTCCCGTATGGCTTCTTATGCTTCTTTAACCAGAAGGCAGCTTTGTGTTAAGCTGCATGTTCAGCAGGAATGCTTCCTTCCCTAATGAGGCCTGGTGCCTGTTGGCATTGGGTCTGAACCTCGGGCTCTTCAGCTGGGGAGGGTGGTGGAAGTTCACATATTTAAAGCCCACAAGCCACACTGCAGCTTTGGGACTCAGGAAAGGACTTCTGTGAGGGATCTCCAGACAAATCTCACCGGTGGGTCTGTGGGGGACAGACCCCCTCATCACACAGTATGTATTTTCACATTTCGGTCAGTGGCCTGAGGGAGACTCAAGTCTGAGACGGCACAGGCGGTCTGAAGCTGAACATTTACCGGTCATGGGACAATTATGAGGATTCCCATCTTGGCTATGACAAGAGCCATCTTGATGTGCTCCATGCTCCTACAAGGGCTCTGTAAAAGTTCAGGTACAGTGGCCCAGCGATTCAGGACAGGCAGGAAATGCAGGAACCATCTCATTTTGTGGACCGAAGCCTTGGGAATGCCAGCAGTGGTTTGACCTTTACCATGCCATAAAGCCATATGATAGCGACATTCTTTGCATTCCTTCAGTGGGAAGCTCTTCATTGCTGACAGCAAAACAAGAAGTGATAATCAGAGAGACATGAAGGCTTCCAAAGTCAAATTCCTCAAGTGTATAACATACCATCAACTTCCAGTCTCTCGCTCTCTCTCTGTCTCTCTGTCTCTGTCTGTCTCTCTCTTTCTCTGGCCCATTGCCAGATGACTTCTGCCCTCCTTCTCTTCCTTTGTCTCTACATGCCAGTTTTCTGGGGAAATTTCAAGCCATAACCTGGTGTCCTGGGTAAGCTGAAACCAAAGATCACTGTGCCTTCTAAATGACAAATCCCTGACATGAACTCTGGATTTTAAAAGTAGTGGAGAAAGAGACTAACTTACTTAACTAATGCACTGTAACATGTTGTCCTGTAGGTGGCTAAGAACAGTGAGGAACACTTGCTGCCCTGCAGAGGACCCAAGCTTGGCTCCGAACACCTATCACCTATGCTGGATGGATCATAACCTCCTGTACCTGTAGCTCCAGGGGATCTGATGCCTTCCTCTGACCTTTGTGGGTACTTGCACACATGTGGCATACACACACACACACACACAAATAAAAATAAGATAAATCTCTTAAAAATAAAAAGATTGTCCTGTAGCCAGAAGGGGCTGAAATAAAAATTTGAGGTATTATAATTTTTATCTTTATGAGCAGCCTTTCGGTAACCCTTCAAACAGGTAGTCGTCTCTGTATCTATGAATCTCATTCCCATCAAGGTTTACCCTGTTTAGGCTACAAAAGCTGCAAGGATTCCATCTATGTTCTTCCCCTTGTGTGCCAATGAAGAAAGCCAGAGCAGAAAGCTGAGGGGCCGAAACAGATTGTTCTTCAAATCAAAAGAGATGACGGAGAAGTGGGGAAAAGAATGTCTAGGAATGACAGGAAAGAGTACAACATCATCATCGTCGTCGTCGTCGTCGTCATCATCATTGTCATCGTCATCATCATCATCATCATCATCATCATCGTTGTCGTCATCGTCGTCATCGTCATCGTCGTCATCATCGTCGTCGTCATCGTCATCATCATCATCATCAAAGGTGCAGTGAAACATCATCAAAGCCGACCCTGAGGAAGGGGATCAGGGCCTTCCTGCTAGATGAATGGCCTTAGCCAAGGACGGAAGAGCTGCCTGAGGACTGAGCCTCCATCTGTGGATGCCCGAGTCTCCATCAGAGCGAATCTGCTCCTGCCTGTGCGCCCGCGGAAGCACACCATTTCTTCTGCTGGTGTCTAGAGAGGACTCGGCTCTTCCTGGGGAATCACCTACGTGAGGTGATGAAGTGAAGTCAAGAGCCTGAATGTTCTAGAGGAGACAGGGAGAAACCATTTCCACGTGGATGACATAAACTGGGGACCAGGCTCTGGCTAGGACTCGGCTCTCAAAGCAGTTCTGCTCCACACAAGCAAACTCAGGGGTGGAACAATAACAGTTTTAAACAACTGAACTCCTGTTTACTTCCCATACTTGGGTATTCCCTTTTCCTCTTGGTATTTGACTGTCTTTAAACGGTATAACTTTTTACTTTTTATACATATGTATATGTGTGTACATGTGCTTGTGTGTGTATGGATGCATATATGTGAGGGGAGCATGTATATACACATGTGTGGGTACGTATGTGGAAGCCAGGAGACAACCTTGAGTGTCATCTTTAGGAATGCCATCAATATCTTTGAGATGGGTGTCTCTCATTGGCCCAGAGCTCACCCATAGGTCAGACTGGCTGACTAGCAAGAGATCCTCCTGTCTCGGCCTCTTCGTGGGTGGGATTACATGCCCATGCCACCATGCCTAGAATTTCTACATGAATTCCGGGGAATAAACTCAGGTTCTAAGGCTTATGAGGCCATCACTTCATGGTTGTCCTAATTAGCTTTAAATATCAATTTGACACAGTCTAGGGTCATCTGAGAGGAAAGTCCCAACTGAGGAACTGTCTAGGTCAGATGGGTCTGTGGGTGATGGTCTTATTAATTGATGTGAAAGGTCCCAGCTGGTTCTGGGTGCTGATGTTCCCTGGGCAGGTGGTCCTACACTGTGTAAGAAGGCTAGCTAAGCATGAGCCCGAGAATGAGTCAGCAAGCAGTATCACCCATGGTTTTGTGGTACTTCCTTAGCTGTGATTGAGGTGATGTGCACGGAACAGCAAGCAGGCTTGCCTTCAGGTTCCTGCCTTGAGTTCCTACCCTGGCTTTGTCAGCGACGGAGCTGTAGGATGAAATAAACCCTTTCCTCCCTTCAGTCGCTTTTGGTCAGAGTGTTTTATGGCAGCAACAGAAAGGAAGCTTGAACACAGACTGACCTCTCTCTCCAGCCCCTGAACCAGTATTATTTACAGGAGAGTTACCTTGCTTTGCTTAAAGGAACTAGGAACAAGGAATAGTCTTAGTCAGGGTTCCTATTGCTGCGAAGAGACGCCATGACCTCGGCAACTCTTATAAAGGAAAACATTTAATTGGCATTGGCACACAGTTTCAGAGGTTATTATTGCCATGGCGGGGAGTAAGACAGCATGCAGGCGTACATGGTGCTAGAGAAATAGAGGAGAGTTTTATGTCTTGACCTGCAGGCAACAGGAAGTGAACTGTCCCAAACTGGGCATAGCTTGGGCATAATGAGACCTCAAAGCCCATTTCCAAAGTGACACACTTCCTCCAACAAAGCCACATCTACTTCAACAAGGCCACACCTCCTAATAGTGCCGCTCCCTATGGGGCCATTTTCTTTTAAACCACCACAATTAACTGTCAAAATGCTGCTTGTTGCCATGTGTACTGGTTAGTTTTATGTCAGCTTGACACAAGTTAGAGCCATCAGAGAGAAGGGAGCCTCAGTTGAGAAAAGGTCTCCATAAGATCCAGCTGTAAGGCATTTTCTTAATAAGTGATCAATGGGAGAGAGCCCAGCCCATGGTGGGTGGTGTCATCCCTAGGCTGGTGTCCTAGGTTCTATAAGAAACCAGGCTAAGCAAGCCACAGGGAGCAGCCAGTAGCAGCCTCCCCCCTACCCCCCATGGCTTCTGCATCAGCTGCTGCCTCCAGGTTCCTGTTCCATGTGAGTTCCTGCCCTCACTGCTTTTGATGATGGACTGTTATAGGAAACTGAGCAAGTTGCTTTGGTCATAGTGTTTCATCATAGCAATAGTACCCTAACTCAGACACCATGTGTCCCGCATACCATTTGGATGGTCTCATTTAATCTTATGACATCACCTGTTTCTGATAGTAAAACTGATTCTTGAAGGTTAAGCAGCTTGCTCTGATGAATCATGGAGCGTGAGTTTAAATCTCTCATCACCCATATAATCAGAGTTCGGAGAGCATATAAAACAAAACAAAACAAAACAAAATAACAACTACTCAAAGCAGCTGTCTTGAAATATTCTCCGTAGAGAGGGTCAGAGTGCTCATCTAGCTTGCGGCTGTCGCCAGTTGGCATGACTACATAAAGGAATGTGACCTTCATGTGGGTTGATTTCTTGAGTAGACACTGTAAAGACTTCAAGTCACCATAAACAATGGATTTCTCACAAAAACTGTGAACATTTTAATTTCTCTTTATCTTATAGTCATCTAAATTGGCTGGAGACCACATTCCCTCTTGGAATGGTGCACATGATGGATTAGAAATCATTTTACAAAGAGGAACAAGGGGCAATCTACGGGGAGATAATCCTATCCTCTCTCTTTGACACTCTAACCATTTTCTCTAAATTAAAAGCTCTGAGTTTATTAGCAATCATTTCCTTGCCTTGTGTAGAGAAATCAAGCATTTCATGTTTCCTTGTGTGCTAATTAAAAGGGCTTCATTTAAATGGTGCAGCGGGTCCCAATACCAGTGATAACTAATTAGGATCATAAAATGTTGAGCCTGAAGGGAATTTACTTAATCAATTCCTTTCCTCTTTTAGGAGAGGAAACAAGCTGGCGTGGTGACTTGCCACACTTCTGGGACCAGAGCTATAGCTTCCCACTCACAATTGTTCAGCATGAAGAAAATCAGTACTTGCGGGCGGTTGGAGTATGCTGCAGACCACTACCATGGTAACAGGATTAGACTTCAATTGTACGTATGCTAAGCCTATAGAAGGAAAGTAAAATAGCCCTCTAGCCTAAAGATAAGAGCAAGGATGCTTTGGAGGCTGGCAGAGGAGCCCTATGGTTCTGGTTGGGCTCCCAGGTATAGTGGTGTCTGGGGAAATCTTACCATGAACCACACATCATGTTCAGTACTTAATCATGAGTCTGCAAAGCCATATTATAAGCCTCATAGGATCGTCAGTTTATACAAAGAGACAAACAGGACTTGTAAGTGACTTCTCCAAGGTCTTACACCAATGCCAGTTACTAGTAACCCAGCTAGCATTTGTAGTTGGCCTTTCCAGATACCAAACTATGTCTTTAGAGATGACAAGTGAATAGATGCCCTTCTGGAAGACATTGGTGACTGTTAAGGCCTCTTTGGGAGGCTGTTTGAGCTTTTAGATGGACTTAGATATAAGCTTGCCAAGATATTCTATATACCTACAGAGCCTGAGCTGAACTGATCTCTCAGCTGTGATAGACCTGATCATAAATTCTACCTCCAGTGCTTTGGGCTAATATCGACTTACATTCTGAATGCAACATCTAGAAATATCTTAGGGTTCCGTTGCTGTGAAGAGACACCATGACCATGGCAACTCTTATAAAAGGAAACATTTAATTGGGGGCTGGCTTACAATTCAGAGGTTAAGTCCATTATCATCACGGCAGGGAGCATGGTAGAGTACAGGCAGAAACAGTGCTGGAGAGGGGCTGGGAGTGAAAAAGAGTGAACCACTGGGCCTAGGCTGAGCTTCTGAAACCTCAAAGCCTACCCCCACAGTGACGAACTTCCTCCAACAAGGCCACACCTCCTAAGAGTGCCACTCCCTTTGGGGGGCCATTTTCATTCAAACCACCACAGAAAGCTAAAGCTGTGAGGACCGCAGCTTGGGTGTGATCTTAAGAAGGAAGAGACAAAGTTCTGGTTTGTGTTTGTGTTACACTCTGCTGTAAATGGTGGGAAATCAGAGTGGTAAAAACAGCAGGCTTGCACAGGACCTAGAAATTCTTTGTGGCTGGATCCCTGTTTGGCTGTTTATTGTCTAGATGACCAGTTCTCGCTTGGTCAGATAACCCTGATAAAGTGCACATTTGTTGGGGAGAGAGGATGCAATAGAACTGTATATGGATGAGTACAGAGAGGCCATGGGTAGAAACCCATCTGCCCAGGAAGCCAGTTAGATGTCTGCTGCTTGTCTCAGGACTTGCAAATGTATGGTTTGGATATCAAGCATTTCCCACTCTATCCTACTCCAGCCGCGAGCCACAAGACTCATGTGTTGAAGGCTTGGTCCCAGCTGGCTGCACGATTGACATTGGATCATAAGGGATTGATCCGTTGGTCCGTTCATAGATGAATAGGCTCTTAGAAATGGGGCCTCGTTGAAGGAAGTAGGTCAGTGGAGTGTCTTTGAAGATCTATTTTATCCTCAGACTTCTTCTCTTGTGCTTTCTGCTCCCTGGCTTCCAGGAAGGGAGCTTCTCTCTCAGCTTTGCCCCGCCGCCATTGTGTGTCTGCGTTACCTCAGGCGTAAAATCAGTAGAACCAACTGGTCATGGATTGAAACCTCGGAAGTCATGAGCCAAGCCGGCCTTCCCTCCTTTAAACTGTCACCGTGACAGGAAGGCCACTGATACACATACAGAACACAAACCAAAGTCACCCAATGTATATCGTGTTTGGGCTCAAGCTGTCAGGCTGCCCTTGGTTACAAGTCTGGAGCCTAAGTCCAGGGAGATTCAGTTCAAAGGGGACTTGAATGGTTTATGCAAAAACAACCTGGAAAGGATTAAGGTGCAGCTGGTTCCAGGGATGAATGGAGATGGTAGACCCCAATGCCAGGTCGAGAGTCACAATTCTTTTCTATGTCCTCTTTTTGTGCACTAGCTTATTTGAAAAGTCTGAGATCAAGGCGATCCACAGTTTCTCTACCTCCCTCTGGAGAGCTGCAGGCCTTCTTCTTGTATGCTTTCAGTGGAAGTCTTCAGATTAGAAATCACTAGCCCTGCTCGGGTCATGAGTACCCCACCCCAGCCCATCACGTGACAGAGAGAGGGTTCTTAGAAGTGGATGCCAACTCCTATTTCCCACACGTGGTGGGGCAGGCAGTAGAATGCAGTTCTCCTAAAGGAAGGCGAGGTTCCCAGGATCATGGAAGGCTGCTGGGTAGACAAAACGGATTTTCTTACAAGTGGAACAGTGGCCTCACAGATTTTCTGCTGCAGAAAAGGTCAAAATGTGACTCTACGCTTAAAAAGCACTTTATTTCAGATCTAAAAAAGGGAACGAGAGGGAAATGAAGTCATGGTTGGTTTTCCTAGGAACAAAGCAGGACTAACATTGACTATCCCGGCAGCCGGAGAGCTGGCATTTTGACAACCGCCAGCGTTGCGAAAGCAGCCCAGGGAAGCTGGTTCTGGAGAGCCCTGAAATCTTCCAGTCAAACCATCTCCCAGGGGTGCTACTGGTATGGGGCCTTCTCCTCTCTGTGGCTCCCAAGGTAGGAAATGATAGCGGCCGAATATCAAATCTTAGACTTTAATTATTCTGACAGATAGTTGCTCCAAAATTTCAGATTTAACTTAGGGAGCCAAGCTTTAAAAGAAACAAAACAAAGGCTCACATTTGCCAAAGAAATGGCTAGGCTACCTTCTCTCCTGCCCTTCCGGCTCGCTCATCCAAAACATACTCCCAAACATCTATACAGACGGCCGGCGTTAGGATAAGGCTGAGGAAAACCGAGCTCCTTGTCCTTCTGCGATGTGCTGTGGTCAGAGGAACCGGTTGTTTCAAGGCCAGCTTAGGTCCTGCCCCACTATTCCCCCCACCCCCATCCCCACCCCAGCCTGTTGCCCAGAGCTCGCTCTCTCTCCAGTTAGGCACACGGAGCTCCAGATCTGCAAGCAAGGGAGGGGGCCGCCGACCCCTGACCCCTCTGTCGCTTGCATGGCGATGGAGCCCACGCTCTAGCCCCGTCGTCTGATTTCACCGTGGAGGCAGACCCGCGCTGACCCCGCGCGACAGCTGCAGGTAGCACAAGTGCCCCGCCCCGTCGGGCCGCGCGCGGCCGGGGACGCCGCCCCTCGCCAGGCTCCGGGGCGCGCGGCGGCGGGCAGCGAACCCCGCAGGTAGAGCTCGACTCGGCCGGGAGACGGCGCGGCAGGATGGGGCGGCCCGGGGTCCGCCGCCTCGTGCTGCTCGCCGCCTGCCTGGAGCTCTGCGGGCCTCGTGGGGCGCTCGGAGGTACGCGCCCCCAACTTCCCTTCCCCGTCCGGGGCGGGCCAGGGCAAAGCGGCGCTGCGCGGAGAGGGTGGGCGGCTGGGTTGGGGCGCGATCACCCCCTTTCCCCCGGGGAGGAGGCTGGGCGATCGGGGCGATCGGGGCGAGCGGTTCCCCCGATCCCGGGCGTGCTCAGGCCCCGCGTCCCGGAGCTGGGCGGAGGGGAGGACGCAGAGAGGCCCTGCGCACAGGCTTCGCCGCCGCGGCCGACCACTTCCAACTCCCAGCCCGGGCCTGCGCCCCACCTCCTCGCCGAGAACTCGGGGACGGGGAGTTTTTAAGATCGGCCATCTGACCAGCAGAATGGCCGACTCCTCAGGTGGCCCGGGAGCTGTTTGGTCTCCTGTGACCTGCGAGACGTTGGGGGACACTTCAGTTATAGAGGATATTCTTTGACTTCCCCAGCTCCTTGTCCTTCACTTCTCTGAGCCCAAATACATAACTTTTTTTTTTTTTTAAATTTTTCCTTGGCGTTTTGCCTACCTTCCAGATTACTTAGCACGTGGTTCTCTAAACTTTTACGTGACTGAGTCCCAGTTCCTGGGCCTTCCCACCCTCAGTTCTACAAAAGGCTTCCAGAAATTCTAAATCACAGGCGTTGCATGTCTGTAGTATTTTCAGTAAGATTCTGAAGACTTAAATTCATTTTCAGGGTGGCCAGAGAGCATTGCTGCGCGCGATCATTGTGTGATGATGTCGTTTTAGAGTAACGCTCCAGGGGCCATCTAGGTCCTGGAAGACGCCTCACCCCTCTCCTTGCTCCGGTGGTGAGGAGGCTGTCTGGAAAAGCTCTACATCTTCACCATCTTCCTTATTTCCTAGCTCCTCGTCTCCAGGCTGTCCTGCTCGTCCGGGTTCTAAGGGGGGTGTGGCCAAGGGTTGGAGGCCTGGAACTGCAGTAACTGTGACTGAAGGGGCAGGTGTGACTCTAAAGGGCAGTGAATGGCCTCTGACAGACCCAGAGGGTATCAGACAGGGTGCCAGGAATAGTTGGGAGCAAAGAGAAACTCCTGGCTTAGCAGCCGGCGAGGCTTAGGCTTCAAACCCAAGGGCTATCTTCCGTTCCCAGTTACTCCGCACGGTTACCCCTCTGGCTCTTCGTTTTTAACTCTGTAAACTTACTATGGTAATAACGTCTTCCGAGAGGCTTAACCCAAACAACTGTTTGCAGACTGGGGATGCTCAATAAACACTCGTTTTCAGCTTTCCTTAGTCATTATTCCCCATTCCGCCTCTTCAATGCAATTACTGTGGCCAGGAGACAGTAGGTTGTATATGCCTTCAGACTAGGCGTGTGGCTTCTTTGTTCACGGAATTCCATAGCAGGTCCTCAAACATGTATGTTCTTCATCCATGGCCCGGACAGCATGACAAATATTGTAGGCCAAAATCTTGCCAAAAAATCCGCTTTGTGATGCTTGGAAGAATATTTTCTTCTTCTTCTTTTATTTTATGTGTACGGGTTGTAGGGAGAAGAGGAAACCCTAACTAAGCTCCACCTTGTCAAAGGGCCCAGATCCTCAGATTCATACAGAAATAGCAAAGCCTTCACCTCGTCCCTTTGGTGGTGCCAAGAGGAAATGGAAAAGCCTTCCTCTGGTCCATGTATGGATGTTGATAGTATGTGTAGAAATTGTCCACCACAGCCCCAGCCCACCCTTCAATTTTAGCCAAATACATTTCCCCTATAGAGTCTGTTCTTGAGATTAGCTGAACCTGTCTCCTTGATCCAGCTGGGTACCACAAACCCTGCCTCCATGTTTATCTGCAATAACTGTGTCTCTCTGTTCAACTCTATATAATAAATATGCTGAGCTTCTGGGTCAGATGATGTGACCCCAGTGTTCTGTCTGTGTGTTGTCTGTCTGTCTTCTCTTCACTCCCTCAGCTCCCCCTCCCAGTCAGATCCCAGTTCTTACAGTTGTGCATGGATGTGACTATGCGTGTTTTAGCTGCGTATATGTCTGTTTCTCACACATGTATCTGGTGTTAGAGGAGACCAGAAGAGGGCATCAGATACCCTGAAACTGGAG
Organism: Peromyscus maniculatus bairdii; assembly: GCF_049852395.1. Classification (NCBI taxonomy): domain Eukaryota; kingdom Metazoa; phylum Chordata; class Mammalia; order Rodentia; family Cricetidae; genus Peromyscus; species Peromyscus maniculatus. The sequence goes on along the minus strand of NC_134866.1, from coordinate 42,403,975 downwards.
TTAGAGACGGTTGTGAACTACCATGTGGATTCTGGGAATTGAACCCAGATCTTCTGGAAGATTAGTCCATGCTTGTAACCGCTGAGCCATCCCTCCAGTCCTGAGAATATTCTCCCGAGTTACCACATGCACAGTTTGACTTCATTTTCCCCCTTTGTCTTCTTGTATAATTCAGGGTATTTCCTTTAGCAATTGAATTGCCCACAGTGAGCTGTTCTTAGTGCTTGCAGGGTACAAGGTGCTGGACAGGTCAGCTTGGCAAGTTACCACAGCAGAAGCCACCCTTGTCTGGCAATAGATATTGTCTAGTAAAATTACTTTTAGTGCACATGCCTTGTGTATTCTATTTTTCGAATCATACTATTGTCATTGGCCACTTTCTGAAGGTGATAGGACCTACATTTGTACTAGCTCCATATCACCAGTGTATTTATTATTTTTGTCTTGTTTTCAGTGTTTCTAATCTGGACCACCTTCTTGTCAGATACTGCTTTTGCGTTCTGACGAGGCTGAATGGGCACTTGTTCCGGAAGAGACCTGCCAGGCTGACCTGTTGCTTAGCATTGCTGCTCTTCACGTTGTTTTTAATGCGTCTTTTCCCATGAGTTCCTTGGAAGGATTTTAAAAACATCTTCATTGATTATTCTGCTACGAGAAAACACCCAAGGCTGAATGTGTTTTAAAGAAAAGAGGTGTCTTTAGTTCATGACCTTGGTGCTGGCTCTGACGAGGGAATCGTGGCAGTTGGCTTCATGCTAGGAGCCTGCAGAAGGGCGAGAAGAAGCCAGAGAATGCCCGGGGTGCGGCTGGTCTGGCATTTTAGAACACGTCTCTCTAGAGAGCTAGCAACGGTTCCTTGAGAATGACCCCAATCTCCTCTGGGAGTGATGTCTTAAGTGACCCAATGGTCTCCACTAGTCTCCACCTTTTAAAGTTTCTGTCACCTCTTTTTGACATAGAAGAGACTCTTAAAGTTGGGATACAGACTGCATCCAAACCTAGGCACACATGACTTTTTTTTTTTTTTTTGAGGATGTGTTTACTTATGGTGAGATAATGTAATTGATGCACCTAGTTAACCAGACAAGCCTGCCTGTGGTGTAAGTGAGTGCCAAGAGAGGAGAGGGATACCAGTCTATTGGTGAAATTATGAAGGCCACTCCACGTAGTTAAAAGGAAGATTTATTTAGTGGGTGACTTACAAATGAAGGGATAGGTAGATCGCGGCGGGGGGGGGGGGTCTTGGGAAGGTGTATCGCAGTCCAGCGGTGTTCTCTGGAGCTCTGCTCAGTGAACCTCCACCGTCTAGGGTCCAGGAACAGAGAGAGCGCTCGCCCATCCAGCTCTCAGGTCTCCAGACGCCTCCCCTGGCCCCGCCTCGTAGGCGTGACAGTTGCCAGAGTCTCAATGGGGGTTGGAACTTCCAGATCCAAGCTGGAATGGCTACCCACTACACCAGTCCACTTTGCAGAGTTCCCCGTTTGCCTTTGGAAGGCTTGTGCAACAAGAGGTGAACAGCGTTTCACATGTCAATCAGTGGAGACAGAATTTCAACCACATTGAAACAAATAAACTTAGCTCTTTTTTGTTGTTGTTTTGGCTTTTAGATTGCAACTACCTCAGATGGCCTAATATATTCTTGGGGCTCTGCAGAGAATATCCTGGCACTACTTTCACGATTGGTGTATCAAAACTGATGCACAAACTCAGATTTCTTTTTCTTGTCACAGCAGGTGGCATGTGGCACAGAGTGCTGGTTCCTTACAGTTACCTACCGCCCGACCGTAGGTGCACAGAAGATAGATAAGGGTTGTAGAATTCTGTCTAGGGCATTAGAAGATAGAGAAGGATAGATAAGGGTTGTAGAATTTTGTCCAGGGCATTGGAAAGGAGGTGCCTCGGGAGAAGAGGGAGAGGCTGGAAGAGCTGTCAACCTCAGATCTTAGGAGAAGGCACTGTCTCTCCAGGGAGGACGCCTGGACACGCATGTCTGAGGAGGAACCTGGGCAGCAGACACCATATGCAGAGCATGAATGGTTGGACTTAGGCTCTGTGGCCCAGCAGAGGGAAGCTGGTGTCTCAGCCAGGGCAGACTGAGCACCAGGACGACTTCGCTGGCTTATTGAGCAGGGACTGTTTGCATCCGAGACTAGAGGAGCAGCAGCCCCCAGAGTAGTGCCAGACACAGGAATCCTTCCCTGAGAGGAGGGGAGGGTGGAGCAACTGCTGGTCTTGCCCTCGTAGCCTGAGGACCCAGCCCGGAGCAGTTGCACAAAAGCTAATATTTGGATGAATCGGAGAGTTGAGAGCCTAGCAAGTTACGGTTGGCCAAGAGCCAAAGGACTGTAAATTGCTGGACCTAGATCCACCTAGAAACCGAAGATGTTTTCGTGTGTCTGAACCTGCTGCCCTCTGCTGTCTCTCTTCCTCCAACAATATCAGCAGCACATGTAGCGCAAGGACTTGGTGCCGGAGTTGCCCTTCGAAGCTCACCGAGCATCGGATAAACCCGCCCTTCAGCCCTAGAGCAGATTTGAGTTCATTGACTTCCTACTTGGATTTAAATTTAAGGGAGCAGAGTTTTGTGTTAGTCTGCTGGGAGGTTGCGTAAGGTATTGAGGATGTTTCTGCTAAGTTATTTTCTTGCTTGTAAGTTTTCTTTTTTTCTTCTTCTCCGGAGGAGCTGGTTAAAGTTAGCTGCCCCTTGAATAAATATCCCACTTCAACTTGACGTTCACACAATGTCCACAGCATATTAAAACACTAGAGATTGTCAAGGAGGAGCCTACAGGGCAAAGCCTGCCTTTCCAACTCACTGACGGAGCTTGAATCACACAGCATGAGTGTGAGGTCCTTTCCAGGGCAGGGCTCTTCTTAGAACTTCATCTTAGGATTTTGTATGATGCCAGAGAGCTTTCGTGTTTTTTCCAATTTCAATTTTAAAGACAAATTTCTATACCCATGGTGCTCCTGGAAATCATTTCTAAGCACAGCTGTATGTTAAAAGACAGGATATAACATTACCCCAGATACTAAAATTATAGAAAAGAAATTCTAATTTTCAGTGACAGCAAATAGACATGGAATGTTTTTTTTCTCAATACTTCTTTAATTAATTTATATCCCAGTTCACAGAGCCACCAGACCCTTCTCCAAAATCCAGAACCCATCTGTCTCTGTGACTGAAAGCTGTTTAATGTTTCCCGTTGTTCACAGGCCCACCAGTGAGGAACCTTCTGCTTGCCTCACTGGTAAGTCATCCATTCGCTCCCCAAACTTGTGTGTGTGTCAACAACTCAAGCACAAAGTCTTCTCATCCCAGATTTCCACCCCAGGAAGTCACAGCCAAACCCCAAATCTGGAAGTTGATGGGAATTTCCTTCTAGCATCTCCTCTCCCTCCCACCCCCACGATACTGCCTTTTAACCGTGTCTTGAGCTCACTCACTTCTCATCCCTTTGTCATCCTCTGAGTTACGTTCTGATTGTGTCATTTCCTTAACTGATTCCCTTTCTGACCCTCTGTAACACGAATTGCTAAATGGTCTTGTTAATAAAAATCCTGGAGCCAGATACTGGGGTGACAGCTGGAAGATCAGAGAAGCAGAACAAGCCAGCCATGTTCTTACCTCTACGAAATCCTCAGCCTCAGGACTTCCTGTTTACTCACACTTTATATACCGTTTTCTGTGCCCTGCCATCTTACTTCCTTCGAAGTGCTGGGATTAAAGGCATGTGCCACCTGGCCTGGCTCTGTTCCCTGTGTGGCCTCGAACTCACAGAGATCCAAATGGATCTCTGCCTCCTGAACGCTAAGATTAAAGGCGTGTGCTACCACTGCCTGGCCTTTATGTTTAATAGAGTGTCTGGCTTTGTCCTCTGATCCCCAGGCAAGCTTTATTGGGGTACACAATATATCACCACAACCCTCTTTTGATAGACTCCTGATTTCCAAGGCAGTCATTTATTAAATAATCTAACGTGTGCTGGACACAGTTCCATGCCTGGAGAATTAGGTGGTGGTCTGACTAACCAGATTTTGATCTCCAAATCTTAACATTCCATTTGGGGTGTCATGTTACTGTGGCCAGATAACAACCGGTGATACAGACTTTTTTTTTAAGTAGAGATTTATAAAGGCCATTAAAGGGGCAGCCAGTCACTCATGTTGTAAGGCACTTTGAATGGTCAGAGAAGGTCCTCCATATGGAGAAACAGCCCCTCCCTTCTCTGTCTGTCGGCTCCTTCACCCTTCAGGTGGCCGCAGCCTCCACTGTACCTGTCCCCTTCATACTGCACTGAGCCAGGCAGGACCTTCAGTCTCTTGTGTTGTCAATTTTCCTCTTGGTTTTCTCCCTCCGTTCCTCCGGTTCCACCCCCTAGGTCTTGCCCGGAAACCCCTCCCCTCCACGTCCTTTAGCCAGACTGAGTGAGTCAGCTATGGTCTAACTAAATAGAAATTGTGACTGCTTGATTAGCTGTTGTGGTCTGAATGTGGACTGTCCCACCTGCCCCCATAGGCTCATGCATTCAAACACTTGGTCCCCCAGGTGGTGGTGCTGTCTGGGAAAGTCCTGGAAACTTTAGGAGGTGGAGCCTCGCCGGAGGAAGTGTGTCACTTGGGGCAGGCAGGCCTTGAGGCTTACTGGCCTGGCCTCGCCTGTCACTCTCTGCATTCTGGGTGTGGATGCAGTGTGACCAGCTAGCTTCCTGCTCCTGCCACCCCGGTGCCCCTGCTGGTGGCCATGTCTTCCTTGCCAGGATGGAATGTATCTATCTGGAACTGTAAGAGAAAATAGCTTCCTTCTCCTTTAAGTGACTTTCCTTGGGGTATTTTAGAAGAGTCAGACGGCACCAGTCTCTTGTGTTTACCTTTGAATCTTTACCCACAAAGCAAACCCCTGGGCTCCTCTGTGGACCCGGAAGAGGCACATTTTGCTTTGATTGCTCCCTCCCTTGTTCCCTAGCTCACCCAAACCAGCTGCCATCCTAACAACTCCAGCACTTCAGGGCACTCTTCTTTCTAGGAACCTTTCTACAAGAGTAAAAGACAGCCAGCTGTGAAGTCTTTACCTTCTGCTCTTGACAATACTGGGCACACGCTGAGCACTCAGTAAATAGTAAGTCAAACCCAAAACCAAACAAACACACAACCACAATCCAACACAAAACCAGGAAGAGTTTGGAAGAACGAGTTAGAGTCAACTGTAAGGTAAATATGATGACTGAAAATTGTCTCATGGGAGAAATCGCAGGCCGATATAAATATTTGCCCTCTGGGAGCACTGTGTTTTAGCTACCTTCTTACCGAACACCATTGGCATTGTGCATCGGACCCCTTATTTCAGCACACAGGACAAGGACAGCATCTCCAGTTTGCTGTTCAACCTGATCAGATACTGGAATCCCTGTCCTGGCCTTCACCAGAGGGCAGATCTCCTTTCCCTCCAGGAACTGATTTCACTTGCTTTCCTGTTTGTTCTTATTGTTATTCTGAGACGTGTGTCAGAGGCTGAGAAGATGGAGTCAACCTGGAGGTAACTGAGGACATCAAGTGGCTTCAGACTGTCAGACCAGAAGTTTCAAACCCGCTTCCTTGTTTTTCTCTGGAGGTGATGGAATTTTCTGGCCGCCAGCTGGGACTGGAATAGACCAGTGCCAGAGAGGTGAAACATGGGAAAAGATATGGATATTGTTTATGAATGTTATTTAGTCATCTTAGCAGTAGATCTCATGATTTAGAAAACATTTCCTGGCTTTGAACACTTAACAATACAGCCTGCAGGCCTGTTAGAAATTGGGGTGTGTGTGGGGGGCATTCAGGAGAATAAACTCAGCTGGCTGGGAGGTTTGAGGTTGCTTGCTTCACCTTAGTGACTTTAGCTCTATGTTCTAGCATTGAGCTTACTCATTAATATATTTATTGACATTGATTGACTTTTTGAATATATATTTATCAGTAAACAGTGTGTACTGATCAATTCCAGCCTCCCTTATCCTCCTTCCTCCCAGCCCTCAGTTATCTCTTTCCTACATTAAGGATGAAAAAAAAATACAAAAGAAAAAAGGAAAAAAAAAAAGACTTCCCCATACAAGAGAGAACATGTTTGCTCATTTCACTAATGTAATGCTCTCTGGTTCCATCCATTTTGCTGTAATTAATTTTATGGCTGAATAGCACTGCATTATATATCTAAATATTATCTCTGTCTGTCAAACATCTATGTATTATGTATCGGTTATCCACAATTTATCTAATTTCATTTGTCCATTTGTCTGCTGCTGATTTTTTCTTAGCTGCTATGAATAGTTCTGCAGAAAATGTGGACAAGCATGTAACTCACCCCTCATGGACATGCATGTAACTCACCCCTCGCTTTCTCCCATCCCTTGGATATTTTCTCAGAATGGGAAGGCTGAGTCCTAGGGTAAATCTATTCACTGTTTTGAGGAATCTCCATATCGATTGTCCTAATTTACATTTCTTAACAGTGTACAACCGCACCTTTACTTCTGCATATACTTAGCAGCAGTTGTTATTGTTTTGATAACAGTCATTCTAATTGGGGTAAGATCTTAGATATCCTAGTTTTGAATTGAATTTTCCAAGTCACTAATCACATCAAACATTTTTCACACATCTAGTACCACTGTGTTTCCCCTTTGAGAAGTGTCTGTTCAGATCATTATTAGCTTGTTTCCCTGGCTCTTGAGCCATTGGGCTCCTTGGGTGTTTGGGTGCCAGCCCCTTGTCAGGTGAGTATTTGGCAAATGTCTCCTCTCATCCTTTAAGCTGCCTCTTCTGTATCACTTATTTCATTTGCTGTGCAGAAAGTTTTTACTCTGAGGTAACGCAATCTTTGCTGTTTTTTTTTTTTTTTTTTTTTAATGTGTGATTTTGGAGTCCTTTCTATATCAATGAGATGTTTGAGGCATTTCTTTCTTTATTTTCTTCTAGTAATTTGAGACTTTTCAGGTCTGATGTTTAGGACTTGGATAATTCTGAGATGGTTTTTGCACAAGGGTGAGAGTCGGGGGTCGAGTTCCAACCTTCAGTTCCCCCAGTGCTGCCTCCAGTGTGTGTTTTTGAAGCCTTTACTGAGAATCAGTTTGTCTCTGGGATGCCTGCTATGTCCCATTGGCCCTCGTGTCTGTTTGCAGACCTGGGCCGTGATGCTTGGTTACAATGGCTCTGTAATATGCCTTGAAATCAGGTATTGTGATGCCCCTGACCTTCTTTTTTTTTCACTACTTGGAGTCTTTGATGTTTTGTTTAATATAAAATTTAGAATTTTTTCTAACTCTGTGAAGAATATATTTGATGTTTCGATAGAGATTGCCTTGAGTCTGCAAATCACTTAAGATAGTATGCAGACACTTTAATAATAGGAATTATGCAAATCACTTAAGATAGTATACAGACATTTTAATAACATGAATTATTCCAATTCTTGCACATGAGATGCCTTCCTTTTTTCTGTGTGTCTTTGGTTTCTAATTTTCCTTTCATTTCCTTGGCTAAATTGATTTTTAAATATTTTATTTTATTGCTTTTGTTTATCTTTAAAAAAACTTTTGCTTCACTGATCTCTTATCTGTTTTTAGCTTCTATCTTATATATTTCTCCTCTGATCTTAGTTGTTTCTTTCCTTTGACTAATTTGGGTTTTTATTTACTCCCAGGTTATTGAGATGTATCGTTAGGTTGCATGTTTAAAATCTTTCTTTTATTTTGAAACGCTCCTCTGCCTTTGCTGTGTCCCATAAGTTTTGATAGATTATTTCTACTTATATAATTTTTAATTTCTCTTTGACGTCCTTAATGACCCATAGTGTATTCAGTAGCATCTTGTTAATTCTCAATGAATTCTGATGTTTGAGGTTGTTAATTTCTGGATGTATGTCCCTTGTGATCGGAAAAGATACTGATGTGATTTTGACTTGGGCTTGTTGAGATTCATTTTGAACCTAATGTATGATCTGTTTAAGGAAGCTCTATGTGCTGAAGAAAAGAAGGCATGTGCTGTAGTTGTGGATGAAATGTTCTGAACGTGCCTGCCTGTGATTGGCTTGAACACATTAATTAATGAGCTCGAACTCACCGATAATGTGTCAGTGCCACATTAGGGAAGAAATAAGAACATTTCCCTTCCGTGTCATTTAACTAAGAGCGAGCCCGGATTTGAATTCTCTCCTTCACTCTCTCCAGGTCAGCTATCTTGTCTGTCTGTAGCCCGAATCTGAAAGCATGCGTTCCTGAAAGCTGCCTTGTAAATCCGCCCCTGAACCACCACCACCCCCTCCACATCTGTCTGTCTGTCCTTGTGTGCCATCGTGTGTGTGTGTGTGTGTGTGTGTGTGTGTGTGTGTGTGTGTGTGTGTGTCTAACTCTGTGTCTGAGTGTCCCTAACAAAGGGCTTTACTCTGTTTTTTAAATGTACAGAAAGCATCACATAGGGAAGGAATAAGAGATAATTTGTAGAAATCTTTAACAGAGACCTACCAGGGATTAAGTCATTGACTCCAATTGACCCCAACTGACCCAGATAACTTAACCATTATTTATCAAGTAATATCCATATGTTGCATTCAATGTTTATAGTGGATGTCCATTCTACAAGACTGCTTTCAGCCTCTTTTTGCTATTTCCAACAAAGATTATCATAGCACACCTGCATTACTCTGGGTTAAGGTATTGTAGAGTATATAATTTACATTTACAACTATACATTAGCTTTGATTTTAAAAGCTGATTACATGGAAATACAAGGCATGAAAGGTTGGTTGTTTCATTGTTCTCTTAAAGGCAGGTTAAACAAAAAGACTGGTTCCAGTCTTAAGTGACCTGCAGGTGCACTAGTAGCTCTGACTGTGAGGTCCAACTGAAGTTCCAGTCTCTTGGAATGTAAGAAATACTTTATCATATTGCATTGCCATACCGATTAAGCCATTTGACCTAGAGTATAATGTAATTATTTTGTTGATTTTCTATTTGGATGATATATCCATTGATAGAAATGTGTATTTGGGTTCTCCCACTGGTTTTGTATTAGATGCTATCTTTTCCTTTACCTCTATTAATGATTATTTTATGGAATTTTGTGCATCTACACTAGTGTATACATACTTACAGCTGCTTATAGCCTTTGATTTTTTGAAATGACATTTATTTATTCATGGGGGGTGTGATGTAAGGTGATGTGGAGGTCGTAGGACAACACTTGAAATGGATTCTCTTTTTCCAGTGTTTGGTCATCTTAGAAGCCTGCTCTTTGACAGCTAGACATGTCAGTTCATGCCTATAATCTGAGCACTTAGGAGGCTGAGGCAGGGTTTTGAATTTAAGGCCAGCCTGGAATACATAGTGAGATTCCACTAAAAATAAATTTTCTGTTAGTCTAGTGAACATTCCCTTAAGTATGTCTTGGAGCTTCTTTCTTTCAGGGTTTAGAATTCTCTTTGTTTTATGACATTGACAGTTTGACTATAATAAGTTGGTGTGAGCATCTTTTCAGAACACATCTATTTGGGTCATTTGACTCTCCTGTATCTAGATGTTCAAATCTCCCCTGAGACGATGAAGTTTCCAGCCGTTATGTCATTTAATAGACTTTAAATGCCTTCATGTTTTTTTTTTTCTCTAGGCACTCCTGAGATGCGACATTTGTACATTTAACCATGTCCCAAAGTTCTTGAAGGCATTCTTCATCATTCCTCATCCTCTTCCTGTCCCTTCTCCTCCTACTTAGTCTTCTTCCTTATCTGATAGAGATCTTTCTGAGGACCTGTCTTGAGTTCAGATCTTTCTCTATTTGGTCTAGTTTGTTGTTGAGACTTGACTGTAGTTCTTAAATGACTTGTTGAACTCTGCGTCTCCAAGATTCCTGTCTTATTCCTTTTCAAGGTCTCTATTTCTTTGCTGAATTTTTTTTATGTCTTAGATTTCCTATTGTTTTTGTCTCTTTACTAGCATATATTCATTTTTAGAAAATGCTGGGTTGAATTTGAAAGTTTCACACACATATATTGTGTATTTTCATCATATTCTTTCCTCCCCAGTTTCCTCTATCCCACGGTACCCTCCTCTTCCCAAACAGTGTCCCTTCTACTTTCTTGTCATAGGTCTATGTCTACATTCTCAACTTCTCACACAGGGTCAAACACATAGTATTTGTTTTTCTGAGTCTGGCTTTATTTCACTTAACATGAAGATCTTCAGTCCATCCATTTTCCTACAAACAGCACAGTTTTGTTCTTTATCACTGAATAAAACTCTACTGTGTGCATGTACCACATTCTCTTCTGCTGAATTTCTCACTAATGTGATCTGTTGTTTTTCTGGTCTTGCTTTACTTACCTGTATTTTCTTGATTTTTATTCAGTTTCCTTATCATTTTTAACAAATTCTTTACCAGACATTTGATTACTGTTGTTTTCTTTAGAATCTAGTGCTAGGGAATTATGCATTTTCTTGGATCCACCATGTTGCCATATTCTTTTTCTCTCTAAATTAATTTTTGTTCCTACATTGGTATGTGGTATTGACTTTAGCTCTAGGGCACGACAGTGTAGTCTCTATTGCTTCTCTGCCTGTAATAAATGTTACAGGCACAACACATGGTATGGCAGAGTAAAAGAGACCCACCATCGAGCCAGGCATGGGGGCTCATGTCTTTAGTCTGGCACATAGGAGGCAGAGGCAGGTGATCTCTGAGTTTGAGGCCAGCCTGGTCTATAGAACTAATTCCAGGACAGCTAGGGCTACACAGGGAAAGCCTGTGTCGAGAAATCAAGAGAGAATGGGTGAGGGACCAAGAGAGGGAGAGAGAGAGAGAGAGAGAGAGAGAGAGAGAGAGAGAGAGAGAGAGAGAGAGAGAGAAGAGCTGCTGGTCATGTGCATGTGGGAATTTTTTGTGGCTCCAGCAGGTGTGGTATACACAGAATGGGTATGGATGTATACTGTGCAACCACTCCAACAACTGAAGTCATCATACTGTTGGGTGGGAAGGTAGCATGGAGCAGGGCAATGATAGAGCAGTGGTTCTCAACCTTCCTAATGCTGCAGCCCCTCATGTTGTGGTGACCCCCAACCATAAAATTGTTTTGTTGCCGCTCCATAACTGTAATTTTGCTACTGTTATGAAGTGTAATGTAAATATTTTTGGAGATAGAGGTTTGCCAAAGGAATCAGTACCCACGGTTGAGGGCTCTACAATACTTCTGGATTATGGGGGTGGGGCTGCGTACGTACTTTGGGCATTGTCTTCTGGCCCCAAAGGGAGGATAGAAAACATCAAACTCAGCACAGGGCTCATCCACTGGTGGAGACTGGGTGCTCAAGCACCCTCAGTCCTGGTACTGGCCTGAGTCCACATATGGCTGCACACTCCTTGTTTCCAGTGGATAAGCACTGTGGACTCAGTTCTGGAAGGTGAACTCTCCACCATTCTACCCCCTCCAGATGGGAGATGTCTGTCCCTACAGTGCTGGGTGTGGAGAAGTCTCAGATGCTAGGGTTACAGCGGCTGTGCTGGGTCACGTGGTCTGTGGGTCTGCAGTCCTTCCCTCCAGTGGAATGACTGTGGGCCCGGGGATGAAAGGGAACAGGGGCTTATATTCCCTCCAGCACTAGTAGACAGCAGCTCCCTCCTCGGCTGGGACCAAGCCATGAGAGCCTACGCTATGAGAGTTCAGGAGGAAATGGTGAGAATTCCTTTTTAAAAGCAAAGCTGCTGGGTAGGTTCCAGTTGGCTGCCCTAAATAATTTGTAAACCTGTGATGGCTAAGGAACTTCCCAGGAGCCAAGATTGCCAGCAGTGGCCGTCATGGTGTTTGCAAGGACACTTCTGTTCAAGTGGAATCCCCCCCCACCCTGGCTGGAAAGCCTAGTGGCACGTGATGGGATGCTTTATATTTCTCTCTGTATGTCATCCCAGGTCTTACAGAGTCTTTCAAGGGTTGACTGTTGGGTAGAGACTGTAGCTAGAGTTTTCCTGCCTTGCCCACAGTCAGGACAAATCTCTGTCACCCGCCAGTCCCACAGCCGCTCAGACCCAACCAAGTAAACACAGAGACTTATATTGCTTACAAACTGTATGGCCGTGGCAGGCTTCTTGCTAACTGTTCTTATAGCTTAAATTAATCCATTTCCATAAATCTATACCTTGCCATGTGGCTGGTGGCTTACTGGCGTCTTCACATGCTGCTGGTCATGGCAGCAGCTGGCAGTGTCTCTCTGCCTCAGCCTTCCGCTTCCCAGAATTCTCCTCTCTCCTTGTCCCACCTACTTCCTGCCTGGCCACTGGCCAATCAGTGTTTTATTTATTGACCAATCAGAACAATTTGACATACAGACCATCCCACAGCATAGAGACCTTGCTGAGGTCCAGGGTTTGAGGTCATGTGCCTCAAAGAGTGGCTGTTCAGCTCTCGCTTTGGCTCTTCCTTGTGGAAGAGGAGGTGAGTGCCAGGCACATCTGTGTGGCCATCTTGTTGGCTAAGACTATCTTCTTGACTTTGGAAGTGGGTCAACTTTTCTCTGAAAAAAGGTGATTGTAAACTCTAGGTGATAGTGTCTCTTGAGTATGGGAGGTCCTGGGAGGGACAGGGCTCTGAGGGTGAGGGATTTTGAGTTTCCAGAAACCTGTCCTCTCCTTCTCTGCTCTTTTGGGACCCTTCTAATATATATAGGGAGTGCTTATGGTATCTAGAGAACTCTGCAGAGACCATATTACACCTTTATATAAACTCAATGTTTTGGTAATAAAAAAAAAACACAAACAAATAAAAACAGGAACACATCTAGACTGTTGCTTTTTGCCCTAACTCCAACCAACCATTGTCTTTACCTAAATTCATAGGCAAGATCCAATACTTGACTATAGAATGAAGGCTCTATTAAACCCATGTAATTCGATTAAAAAAGTGCCTACTTGTTCTGCATATATTTCAGGTAGGTTCCTTAGCCAGAGGGCCTGAGATAGGAGGAACCCGAGTGATTTCTCCCACAGGGGAATGTCAAGAAGTGAGGGAAGCGATAGAGGGCAGGGCTCACAAAGCAAAGATGTGCTGTCAGCTGCTATAATAGTCTCAGCTTGATCGACAGCGGGCTCTAGATCATGAGTGTTAGCACCGAGTTCTGTTCTAGTCAGTCATTGGCTAGCCCTCTGGGTAAGCTGCTGCAGTTTCCTAGAGTTTTTGTACAAGGATAGGTACAAAATTCAATGGAAGGATGGGTCTGTATAGCCTATCAAAAGGAGAACCAACTGAATTTATTATATCTCCCATGTGCTAGGAACTGGGCCAGGTACCAGAGAGACAAAGATATAAAAGGTAGTCTCCACCATAAGAAACTCATGGAATAGTGCAGGAGATAAATGCAAAAATTGCAATTTCAGCAGGTTGCAGTTAAAGCTTGAGTAAGAGAAGCTCAGAGTGCCTTAGGACCAAAGAGGAGAGGAGGGGAGGGATCCCAGGTTAGGTTAGCCCCAAAGCAGACTCTGGTTGGAGATAAACATGCATGAACTTGATGACAAAGTGTTTTTGGATCGACCTCTGGGTAGAGGGAAGGAAAGAGAAGGAGGCTGATTGGGGGGAAAGGGTTTAGACTGTGATGTCATCTCAGTGACAGTCTCCACTAGACTCGGAGGTTCTGAAGGTGCTGGAGACTGTTTTCCAATAGCATTCATATCAACCAATGTCCACAGTCCTTGATTCAAGTGTCTGTCTCAGAGTCTACCATGGGCTATCCCACACATCACTTGGATTCATTCTGTCATGTAAAGCCAGGGAACCATATCAGAGTGGTCATTTTCCTTTACCTACTGATTCGCTGTAGATGCTTACTCCAACTAACACCCCTTCTTGCTTCAGTGGCCACCTGATGTCACAACTTACGCCAGCATGCCCCGGTGACCACCGTCATTTATTTATTGCCAAGAGGTGTACAAGGTAATCACATGGACACCCTCTTCGCATCTGCATTATCTATCCCATATCTAGCCACCCATGACCACGGAGGTTGAGTTGTGACTTGCCCTTTGCTTTTGGATCTGGCTGTTGGCAGCAACGAGGTCTGTCTTCAGAGGTCCCGTGGTATCTTGTGGAGAGAGGGTTCTGCAAACTCCGAGGTGCTGGCCTTGATGAGAGAATAACCCACATCTGCTGATGCAGAGGGCTCTAGTAGGTCTGGGAGTCAAGATACTTGATGGAATCAATGCAGGGTCCCAGTTTCGCACAGCAGTGTTCCGCTTTTATCTAACCAGAGCCTTTGCCGCATCAGAGCAAGCTTGTTGAGACTTTCTGAGCTTGGCTACTCTGGTGATTGGTTCATGGTGTGAGTCTCAACTTCCTCTGTCCTCCTGCTGTGGGAAATGAGGACAAAGGTCGTGACTAACACTAACCTTTCTGGGCTTGTCCTTCTGTAAAACTTCAAGCTTGTCAGTCAGTACCCAGTTCCGTTGTCCTCGTAGTTATATTGGCCCTCTGCTTTTTCTGGCTTAGGGTCTTACAGCAGGACTAGTATGTGCTCTGTCACAGCTGTACCATCCCAGTTCATAACCAACAGAACTTTAACATCACTGCCAGGGGTTTCTGGGCCCCACCTGTGAGCAGTGACACTCATCCCAATTGTCATTTCAGTTGAGGGCGATTCAACACCCAGTCCTTTCCAGAGTCGACCTTTTCAGGCTACTTCTAGTACCAGGTAGGTTCCATGGGAAGGTAAATCGGCGATGGAACTTAACGCGCAGGAGTGTTGTTAGGGGGAGCTTGGAGTCCAGCCTTGCCGAAGGCAAGGGAGCGGACTTGTGGAGATAAAGAATTTGAGCTGCTCTTCAGCACTAGTGAAAACCGTGGCTGCCCCTTTGAAGTGTTCTAATGAAGAGGGACCCCTCAGAGCTGTCCTAAGTTAGGGAAGACAAGGCTGTGTTTGGAGACATTTGTGCTGGGTCTGTGAGCCACCCTAGAAAGCAGGCGTGGTCTTTGGTGGGGCAGCTTTTTTGAGCAGGGTCAGTCTGTGAGGAGGAAGAGAATGTGAAGCATCATCATTGTATAGCAAGTTCACTGACCTGTGCTTTTCTTCCCCAAAGCATCCTTTTATGGTGAAAGCTACGTGGGACTCAGCATCACAGAAGTTTCCTCCGGGCTGTCTCTTCAATTGAGATTTCAAACCAGCAAGCCACAAGGCTTACTTTTTCTTGCAGCTGGGAAAATTGACTATTGCCTCATAGAACTTCTGTCAGGAATATTACAGGTATTATTGTTATTTTAAATCTTTAAACTATATAAGCGTTCCGTTACTAGAGAACACATATCAACAGAAAAAGAGAAGAAACCATTTCTCGCTAGAATAAAGTGATGTACCATTTATTTAGGGTGGATTGTCTTCCGGTTTTTCCAGCATGTCTTAAATATTCTGACCTTGTTATTTTTCACTTCAATATGTAACCCATAACTATAGAAGGTTTTCATGGCCAAATTCCTTCTCACTCTCTCTCTTTCCTTCCTCCACTCCCCCCCCCCCCGCTCCCCTCCCTCTCTGTCTCTATCCTTTCTCATGCAATAACAAAATGCCCGAGGCTGGGAAATTTATAAAGGACACAGACAATAGGTTCATTTCTGGGTGTGCGTGAGAGGATGATGGTAGAGCCTGCGTGGCTTCTGGTGAAGGCATCATGGTGGAGGGGGAAGAAGCAAGAGGACAGCCTGCTTTCTAACCCCCCACCCCCTCTTACATCACCAATCCACTTCCTTAAGAGAACTCACTCCGCCCAAAAGCATAGCCTTGACTCCTATTAACAACCTCTTTGAGGCCTCAGCACCCCTCGGCACTGCTGGGTTCAGGATTCAGGCCTCACCATGAGTTTTAGCGGGGTCAATCCATAGCACCTCCATCCCCCCAGTGAAGCACTACGAGATGAACATCTTGACGAGGTTCACTAATTATGGCTCTTGTCTCTTTTAGGTGAAAATAAATTTGGGTGCGGGTGAACCGATCCTCCTTTCTGAACAAAGACTTCGTGTGGACGATTTGGTTTGGCATTCATTGGAACTGGACTATGGCAAGGATAATGTTTTCTTGGTTATTGATAAGCATTATGAGACAACTGGCCAGCTTCGTCGGGGGACGCACAACTTCACATTTCACCATGGAGTCTATGTAGGAGGTCGTGGGGGACTCAGCGTCCCTTACCTGGACAGCAAGACCCCCAACTTCCGAGGATGCATAGAGGGTGTGGTGTTTAACCAGAGGGAGATCCTCACATCGCTTCGGCCTTACCCTGGTTTTAAGAAGGTTTATGAGGTGTCCCTGGGATGCAGCGAGGAGTTTTTTGCTGGGAAGAATGAAGCTATTAGCTTTTTCAGCTCTAGGTCCTATGTCGCCTTTCCAGAATGGAGGGTACAAGGGGAAGGGACACTGAGATTCGCTGTGCAAACTGGGACCCAACAAGCCATGCTTTTATTTCAGTCAGGCAGAGGAGGAGATTTTGTTGCCTTGGAAATACACGAGGGTCGACTGAAGGCTCACGTCGGAAGGGGAGAAACAAAAACTCAGCTTTCGTCCCTCACCTTGGTCAGTGACCACAAGTGGCACGTTGTTCAGCTCCGAGTCACGAGGAGGCATCTGGACCTCGTGGTAGACGAACACGGGGTAAGCGGCACACTGCCTCCGCAAAGCCAAGCGTTGGTCTCTGAAGGCCCCCTGTTCGTGGGAGGTCTGGATCACCGGATGTGGGAAACAGGGCGGGGGCGAGGCCTTGTGTCTGTGCCTGGGAAATCTGCTCGAGGCATCTCTCTGAAAGGATGCCTGAGAGCCTTGGAAGCAAACTCGGAAAAGAGGGCACTGAGGGATGCACTTGTTTCCAAAGACATTGCCGCTGGGTGCACAAGCGACAGCGTCCATGGTACAAATCCTTCTGTGACTGCAGAAGGCTGGTTTCAGCCGGAGCCATCCCCGTCCACTGCGGTTCCCAGTACCGGTTCCCCTCTGGGAAATCAAAGTGGCAGTTTTCTGGTTTTGAATAAGTTGGAAGTCCAAGAAGGTGGACGGGCCTTACTGGGACAAAAGCATATCAAGGTGAATGTGGACTTTATGGATCTGGGTATCAACGATTCTCAGATACTGTTTCAAATACAGGAAATGCCAGCTCACGGTTTCCTTCAGATAGACGTTTGGTCTGCACAAGAAAAGGAGAGGACTTTTACTCTGTTAGATTTGAGGCATGGGAAAGTGTGGTATGTCCACGATGGTTCGGAAGAGCCTACAGATTCTTTTACATTTTGGGTTTTTTCTAGTAGCAAGAAGGCGGTGCCATCCCAGCTGCAGGATCCCATCCCACATGTTTTGAACATTATTGTCATTCCAGTGAATGACCCCCCCTACCTTAAGCTCCCAGAAGGACACTTGCTTCTTTTCGAGAACTCAAAGAAACAACTGACCCCCAATGTGGTACAGGTGTCAGACCCCGACACAGAGTCTCAGCATCTCAGACTTTCAGTTCTCAGCAACTTCAATGCAGATGCTGGGTTTTTAGAAAGTGCCCACGACCCTGGGAGAGCCATCAATGGTTTTACACATGTGGATTTACAAGAAGGCAACATTTTCTACGTGCACAGGGGTCACCGGAACTCTCGGATTGTTCTGAGAGCAACCGACGGTGAGCTGGTTAGCAATACCGTGGTGTTGCGTGTCATGGCTGTTCCTTAGGACTTTGAAGTGGCAGGTAGGAATGGCGTGGTGGTGCCACAGGGTGGTATGGTTCTGATCACGAAGAGCGACTTGTCAGTGAAGGTAAATGGTGAACAACATGAGTTGGACACTCGCTATGATATCACCCGTCCACCTCAGTTTGGCCAAATTCAGCATCGGGGATCCAAAGGGGAATGGAAACAGGTTAGTAGCTTTTTTCAGCGCTCCGTTGACCAGGGTCGGATTCGATACTATAGTTCATTCAAAGAACTGCAGCAAGAAAATGTTACAGATCACTTTAAATTTAAAGTTAGCATCGAAGGAAGGGTAAGCAAAGAGCTCCTGTTTCCGGTGACTGTTCAGTGGCTGAAACTGACACTTCTGAAGAATAGTCCTCTAGAGATTAGCAGTGCAAACAAGAAAATATTGGATTCTGATCATCTGCAGGCTGCAACAGAGGGTGTGGAAGTAGCTGAGAGGGAACTCTATTTCAAGTTACTGATCCCACCTAAGAAAGGAAACTTGCTACTCGGCAATGAAGTTCTTAAAACAAGTTCAGTTTTCAGTCAAAAAAATATTACAGACTCCAAGGTAAGCTATGAACCTCAGGGGAGGCCCAGGGAACACTCACAGGATACTTTTAGTTTTTCAATTGTTGTAGAACACATTGAGTCAAAAAACTATACTTTCAGGATAAACCTTAAGGCAGAAAAGACACATATTATTTTAACCAACACCGGATTATTTGTAAAAGAAGGAGAATGGACATTAATTTCAAAATCGGAATTGTTTGTTCAAACATCGGACAATCATGTCTTCCAGTATGAAGTCACCAAGATTCCTCAGCATGGGGAACTGAAACTGCTCAGCTCTTCCCCTTCTCGGGGAAGTGACAAGAGCATCACCGGATTCACAGATGGAGACATAGAGGGTGGGAGGCTGATATATGTTCACGATGACTCTGAGACCCAGCATGACGAATTCATCGTTCTGGCCTCTGCCACAGAGCCGGGCCAACAGGGAGGAGTCAGAAGTCTTGACTCCGAGCACATGCCTGCAGAAATCAAAGTCAGCGTTTCTGTTGAGCTGAAGAATGATGAGAAGCCAGTGCGAGTGGTGGATAAGGTCTTTCATGTTGTGCGGGATAGCCAGCGCTTACTGACGCTAGCAGATCTCTGCTACCATGACCCGGACTTAGATTTTGATGATGGGCAGTTGCTCTACACTCGGCGTGGCATACCAAACGGAGATTTGGTGAAAGCCAGCGACCCGACTCAGAAGCTTTACCAGTTCAGACAAGAGGACCTCCAGGAAGGGCGTGTGCTCTTCAGGCACCACGGCCCAGACTCTGCCCGATTCCTGCTGTTTGTGACGGATGGTGTCCATTACACGTCATCCCTCTTGGAGGTCCGTGTGTCAGAGGCCTATGTCCACATAGTCAACAACACCGGGCTGCTCGTGCGCAGAGGGAGAGACAGCTGTCTCACCACAGCCAACCTGAGCGTCACCACAAACCAAGATGTCAGAACGGACCGTGAATTTGAATTCCATATCTTGCAACCCCCCAAACATGGCAGGATTCTGGTCAACAATTCTGTCTTCCACTCATTTTCCCAGCATGACCTGAAGCAGGGACACGTGATTTACAGGCACGATGGCGATGGGAGCTTTGATGTGTTTAACTTGACAGTGAAAGTTAAAGACGCCTACTTAGATGTGAGCATTTGTGTTCAAGTGTCCTTGGAGAGTCACCAACGTGACCCTCAGATTCTGCACACCAGGACCCTTATAGTTGAAGAAGGAAAACCAGTAAAACTGAGCAGTGGAAGGCTCCAGGTAGGTGTCATCCAAAGCACTGGGCATTCTTATTGGCTTAGACTACTCGGGGCTAATAATCTATGTGTTTACTTCTGAGAATGCCTTCTCTGTCTCTCTGTCTCTCTCTTTCTCTGTGTGTTTCACGGTACTGGGAATAGCTCTAAGCTATGTGAGTGCACACACTTTTATACATATTTATATGCCACTGAGATGAAAAGTCAGGAGGTTTGGAATTTGATTCTGCCAATTTTCCCACACTTGGAAATAAAGTCTGCACAATGTTAAGGCTGTGTTTACATACACATTCATGTGTGTGCCCATGCTTAGTGTAGTATGAAGTACGACTATGGGAAGGGAAGTATATATTATGATAAATTAAATGCTTTTTATTTTTATTTGTTGCTAACAGCAGTTCTAGCAACATTACATTCAACATGGGTTAATTTTTGATGGGAGGAAGTAGTAATTTAACAGACGTAAAAAGGATTCCCCCAAACAGCTTAAGGCATCATTGCACAGTCTCCTTATTTCTGGATGTGGCCTTGTTTAGTTTCCTGAAAACGATGGGTAAAACTGATCTAGACCAGTGGAGCAGTACCAGTGTGAGAACAGAGCCACGACTTTCCCTCAGATGCCTACCTTGAAATTTCTAGGAGGCAGTCCTGGGATCAGTGTGACTGGGCTGTTGTTTTTAGGGGAGTCTCCTATAGAGTATAGGATGGGCAAGCAGTATTTTTAACAGTTGGCCGGACACACAGGCAGTTCTGACCCTGTGTTCAGGACTACAGGCAGCTTTCCAAGTGTGACCAGCAATATCAGAGATGAGTTTGAGCTAGAATCAGTTTGGTAAATACCGAGTCTTGACTAAGGGAATAGAAGGCACCAGCTTTTCACATTTTTTTTTTTTCAAGCTTAGGGAGTTAGTATGTTTCACCACGAGGGGGCATGGTCCCTCTTGCGAGTGTAAATCAGTTGCAGATACAGTCTCTAAATGGCCTTTGCTGAATCAATGAAATGACAGTGCATAGGAACTGCTGAGCTAGTGAAAGCAGAACACTAAACAGGGAAAAAGCGCTTTCCTCTAAGGTTGTGAAATTTCAGCGACGCCACTATTCTTCCTCAAACCATCTTTGATTCCTTCTCTTTATAATTCCTCCACCATGGTGCTAGGGATGCGAGGCAAGCCTCCAGCCCTTCCCTTATAACACTGAATTCTTTGACCTTAATTTTTAGAATATTCAGAGTTTTTACTGCTGTGTGGGAATACTTCATAGTTACTCAAGGGCTATTAACTTTGTGTGTGTGTGTGTGTGTGTGTGTGTGTGTGTGTGTGTGTGTGTGTGTGAGAGAGAGAGAGAGAGAGAGAGAGAGAGAGAGAGAGAGAGAGAGAGAGAGAGAGAGAGAGAGAGAGAGACACGGACACGGACGGACGGGCAGACGGACAGACTGTCTAGGGCTGATATTCCAAATACTGGCATGGGCCCTAGGTCAGACCTGGCTTTGAGCTGTGTAACAACCCTGATTGTAACTTAGGCTACTTGTCAATATTAAGTGAAATCATTTGGTTCATCAACAGCTTTGACTCTGATAGTTCTTTCTGTGTTTTTCTTCTGGTGTTGTGTTTGTAAACACAAGGCTGGGGATGAGGACGAAATGCCTCCGGAGACAGTGTTCGTAGTCAGAACTCCACCAGTGCATGGATACCTCGAAAAATCTCCAGCAGAAGACGGCAGCATGGGTACAGATGGGAAGTTTCCTCTGAGCTTCACCCAGCAGGATATTGACAATGGCGATGTCCTTTATGTACAGACTGCTCCCGGCCAACCAAAGGATCAGTTCACCCTCGATGTGACCAAGGACTCCCACTTTGTAAGGAAAATGGAAGTGCATTTGGATATCATCCCTGAGTGGATACCTCTGGAGGTACAGAATTTCACAGTTCGAGAAGGGGGCTCCAAAGCACTTCTACAAGACCACCTCAGAATTCCAAGCAAGTATTTTGAGAGTCTTGACTGTGAATTTGTTCTCCTGGAACCACCAAAGCACGGTTATATTGAAAGTTCCAATTTTCCAAGAGTAAAGCTAATGAAATTTTCCAGGAAACAGGTAATAAATCTCAGTTAATATATTTGAGTGTGTTGTGCCAGAGGTGGGTTGGAACTGGCTCTTTGTCATTTAGACTCACAGGCTTTAGGGTGATGGGACCTTGGAGTCCAGCTTCCCACAAGATGCTAGAAGCTTGTCTCTAGTGTCCCACAGTGTTAACATTGCCTAAACATCTTCAGTGATGCTGATGCCGTATTTACTATTTCCTGAGATGGGCCTCTGTAGTTTAAAAACATTTCAACATTTCTTTTCACTGACGTGAATTTGGAAACTCTTAGATCCTGGCTCTGCCGAAACTGCAACGTGAGAGGCATTATTCCCCTCGTAAACTCTCTAACTATGTGACAGAAAGATTATCAGATGCCCTTGAATTTTTTCTTTTTCATTTTTGCTTTCTCCTAGTCTCCTGACTTTTGACTGTACACCGTGAATTGACTGTGCCATCGGCACTAATGCCTACCTCTGCAAGAGCACTCTGCTCCTCTCCTTGATACCAGGAACACTCAGCTATTTTGTCTTTGGTGAACATTTTTCATTCACCTACCCCTCCATCCAGTCACCAGGTGTTTTACAAAGACCGTGCTGTCTGCTAAACATGGGGCCACCGGGGTCCAGAGTGACTCAGTCCTGGCAATCAGCTCTTCTGGCATCCAGATATGAAAGCAGATAAAATAACCAAAGTCAACTCAAGGTTGCTATCTCATTTCTTTGCTTTGGTATTATCGTTAGACTTTGCTTTCTTACGGGAATAAATTAATGATTTCTACCATTTTTTCTTTCATTTTGAAAATTCACCTGCAGATCCCCTTTATAAAGCCCTAGCAACACAGACTCTTTTGGTTGGAAACCACAAACAACTTCCCACCATGTTTGCCTGCCTTCGCCTCTCCAGCTAAAAACATATGCGTGTTGCTTCATTTTGCCTTTAAGAATTCCAGGTTGGCGCCTGGAGAGTTGGCTCAACCGTTAAAAGCACTGATTGCTCTTGCAGAGGACCCAGGTTCAGTTCCCAGCACTCACGTGGTGGCTCACAACCATCTGTAAATCTAGTTGTAAGGGATCTGACATGGCTACCAGGCATGCAAGTGGTGCCCAGACATACATACAGGCAAAACACCCAATCATAAAAGTAAATAAAAATTTGAAAATACAAGTTACGGGATTCTTAATGGATTCAAATCCACTTCCTAAAGGCTTGCTCTGTTTCAGTCATGATGTGTTACCATGGTACCCGAAACATACTCCTTGCCTCAGGAAATGCAGTGGAGGAGCCAGATGCTCCATCTTTAATTGGGATGCTCTCTTCTGGTCTCTTATGTTGTATTTTCACAGTAGTGTTGTAGGAGCATAGAGCTGGCCTGCACAATTCTAACTGGAGGGCCGAGAGAAGGTCGTAAGTCACTCTTTGCAAAGGGATGATGTTCAATCTAGACTTTGAGGAGTTAGATAAAGAACACAGAAGTAACAGATCAGGAACCAGAGAAGGGCCGTGCAGGCTCCGAGTGTGGAGGCCTGAGAGACGAGAGGCCATCTGGCTGGCTGAGGAGAGTACTCCACAGGCCGAGGAAGGGCAGAGTTTGCTTGGGGCTACATTTGGGGGGTCCCTTCCTCTGTGCATAGGAGGTGTAGTCTACATCAACTGTCAAGGAGGCTAGACTTACCCAAGTATCATTAGGAAGCCATGAAGAAACAGGATGCAGAGGGTAGAAGAACAGTTTCTCCCTCTGACCCAGGGAAGACGACTGTTCGTTCACATCTCTCTCATGGCTTCCATCTCAAAGGCCAGAAAACCCACCCAGAGCAGCCATCTGCTCTGGTGTAAGTTGAATCAAGTACCCTTAATCTCACATACTCTGGGTCCTGTCTGAGTCAAGTCAGTGACTGCCATGTTCATAAGAGGAAGGTTTGTTGAAATCTGTGTATAGAGACGTGCTTGTTCCCTGGGGCATCTGTGTTTTCACTCAGCCTGTTCTCAGACATGTGATAAGGTCGTGTGTCCCTGTTGGGCAGGTGATTCCTTACACTGTCTCTTTATATGTAAGCCCTGTATTCTCTAGGTTTTGAGAATATCACTTAAAGTAACACTAATTCTATGTGTCTGTGGCCTTCAGGGTCTTGGTGGAGAGACCCTGGCTTCATTTGTTCAATAAGAAGTTTGTGAATGTCTTGTGTCAGGGCTTCTAGAGTTAGGTGTAGTCTGATGAGTCTTTCCCACCCGCCTGTTCCCTAATAACCAGTCAGAGGCTTAATATTAATTATTAACTGTTTGGCCTATGGCTCGGGCTTCTTGCTAGCTAGCTCTATCATCTTATATTAACCCATTTCTATTTTTTTTTAATTTATTTACTTTTTTTTTTTTTTATTTTATGTGCATTGGTATTTTGCCTGCAGGTCAGATCTTTGAGTTACAGACAGTTGTTAGCTGCCATGTGGGTGCTGGGATTTGAACCTGGGTTCTTTAGGGAGAGCAGTCAGTGCCTTTAACCATTGAGCCATCTTTCTAGCCCCAAACCCATTTCTATTAATCTATATTTTGCCATGTGGCCGTGGCGTTACCAGTCTGCTGGCATCTTGTTCCTTGGGCAGCTGGATGCGTCTCCTTGACTCTGTCTTTCGTCTCCCTGTATCTTTGTTTAGATTTCCCGCCTGGCTATAACCTGTCTTGCCATAGGCCAGAGCAGCTTTGTTATTAACCAATGGTAGCAACACATATTCACAGTGTACAGAAAGCCCATCCCACAGCAGTTAGGTGATGAGGACACAGTGGTGAATTAATCAGGCAGTAACTCTGTCATGTGGAGTTCCCGGGATGAGGGAACAAGGGAGGCAGAGAGGCAAGAAACATGTGAAATACACAGCAGGTTTTATGAAGGTTATTCGTACTGTAAGAAAAATATAAACCAGAAAAGGAAGCTAGGAAGGGCTGGGCCCTTAATCTGATCAGCAGATATTTTTTCTGGCTTTCAAAAGATAGGAATAGACAGCTTTCAGCCAAATATTATTAAATGGTATGCAATTTGGGGACAAATTCCTCATTAAAGGGTGTGTCATTTGGGGGAAGTGATGTATTTCTCCAGGAAAAGTGTCCCGGAAGTGAGCACAATCAATGTCCCTAAAGTGCTTTCACTTCTGAATTCTCTCAGCTTCTGATCAGTCCTTCTCATTGTTTGTTCTGGAGTAGCTTAACACCGTGTTGTCTAGGAACCTGAGGTTAGGCCCGTTGTCTGGAATCTTCTACCCACGGAACTCCAGAAAGTCTCATCGCACCTGTGTATGGGTGGCCATGGTTTTCCCTGGAGGGAACTGGACTTTTCACTCCTTGTCAGAAACACCCCTGTAAGATCAAAAGACTTTGTTCAAAGGGAAGTGCGCCACGGGAGTGGGCAAAGTTGGACTGCTAAAATTTTTGGCTGAATTTTGTCAAAACAAACACAGCCCCAGAGACTTGTTCAGAATTCCAACAACTCCTTTGGGGCATTGGAAGTTCTTGCCATTGTGTTTCGGTCACAGACTCACTGAAGCTAAATTCAGTCTGGCTTGAACATGCGTGCTCTTGATCTCTGATGCTGACCTGTAATCATCAGTGTTTCCAGTAGTCAAGTTTGAAAGGGGAAAGGAATTCCATCAGATTTTTGGTTTCTACCTATCAAAGAGGAATAACTAAACCACGCAGTGACCATTGCAGAACCGAAATAAAAATGATGGAATCTAACAGGGATAAAAATAAATATTACAACTGCTATATCACTGTGAAAGAGATCTTCTGTGGTAGAATACTCTGATCGTCATGTACTCTGCCATAGTCTGTCTACAGGAGATAGATGTATGTTAACTTAAGAGGTACATGATTTATTAGGAAAGTGAGGGCTCATGATCAGGAAGTACAGGTTGTCCTAGTTACATATCTGTTGCTATGACAAAGTACCCCAACAAAAAGTGGCTTAGAAAGGGGTTTGTTTCTGCTCACAGCTGCAGGTCACAGTCCATCACAACAGAGGAGCCACAGTGACAGGAACTTACATCACATCCGTAATCAAGAGCAGAGGGAAATAAACACATGCATGCTGCTTGCTCACTTGCGCATGTTTAGCTCTATTTCTTGATTCTTAAATAGTTCAGGACCCCCTGCCTAGGGAATGGCACTACCCACTGTAGGCTGACTCTTCCTACATCAGTGAACTTAATTGAGACAAGCCCCCAGGGACATACCCACAGGCCAACACAATGGAGACAATCCTCCTTGAGATGCTCTTTTCAGGTGAATCTAGATTGTCTCAAGTTGACAATTAAAACTTACCATCACACATAACCTCAAACATGGAAAACAATTAAGGAAACACTGCCTTCTTAGCTCAGAAAATATGTTTAGCGGAACTTAATAGTTTCACTGATCTATGTGTTCCCAAGGAAGAGAAATTAAACCCTATGGGAGCCTAAATCTAACCGTTTGAATTGTCAAATAAAAGAATCAAAACCTTCACAATGTAGTCACTTTAAATAAGCAAGTAGAACTTGAACTTTATTGTGCGGTCCTGCTGGTAGGAAGGTGGGGTTACGCACAGCAGCACACGTTACTGTTAGAAGTGGCATTTAAACTCAGGTCTTCTGCTGCCAATCCAGTACGCTCGTTACCACACCACATTGCATTTCTCTGCCTTTCCTTAAACCCATCCTTAGGGTGGAGTGGTATGTCACTTATTTTCAGGATGCAGTGTGATGCCATCCATCCACTCTGATGCTCACTCGGACTTCGTGGGATGGAGACATGCTTCTGTGCTTTAGGGAGATTCTTAAGCTTGGGCCTCTTTTGTAGCAGTTCGGTCGTGGTTTGGGATTGAGTGCTTTTCTTGGTTTGGTTTCAGGTGGAGCAGGGGTTGATTTACTACGTTCATAACGGCAGTGAGGAGTCTCTGGACAGTCTCACCGTCTTGGCCAACAGCTCAGAGCTTGGGAAACAGAGTCTGCCTCGGACTCTTTTTGTGACTGTTGAGTCTGTAAATGACAAGGTTCCAGTAATAACAGCCAATAAAATCCTCCAGGTAAGTGCCGTGCGCTTTTGATTTAATATAAGAACTTTAGGGCAGCCAAAATGGTTCGGATTTATATCATTGCTATTGTAAAATAGCAAGGCATGTATATGACCATGCTTGTATGTTAACATGTCTCCCCTGTTTCAAAGAATTATTAGTTATTACTTGAAATAACTTGTTGGATACTGTTGGAGATAATAATTTCCGTGTTTTTCTTTTACATTTCTTTTATTTTATTTTATTTTATTTTATTTTATTTTATAATATCATTCAATTCCACGTATCAGCCACGGGTTCCCCTATTCTCCCCCCTCCCACCCCCTCTCCTTACTCCCAGCCCACCCCCCATTCCTACCTCCTCCAGGGCAAATCCTCCCCCGAGGACTGCGATCAACCTGGTAGACTCAGTCCAGGCAGGTCCAGTCCCTTCCTCCCAGACTGAGCCGAGTGTCCCTGCATAAGCTCCAGGTTTCAAACAGCCAATTTGCTCTCTCTCTGTGTATGTGTATAGTGTGTATGTGTGTGTGTGTGTGTGTGTGTGTGTGTGTGTTTACACACATACACATAGTACGGCACATTTGTGGAGGCCAGAGAACAACTTGTGAGGGCTGGTTCTCTCCTTCTCCCATATGGGTTTCAGGGATCTAGCTCAAGTTGTCAGGCTTGGTGACCAGTGCCTTTACCTGCTGAGCCATCTTGCTGGCCTCGATTTCTGCGTTTCTTGAGCAGGTTCCAGCCACGGTGTCCTTGCTGAGACATGGTCTTTTTGTAGTGGGTTAGGGAGGTGTCTACACAGGGACAGTTCCCCCTAGACGGGTAGCATGATGGTTAGGAGAGTAAGTTTTGCAGTAGGTGGATCTGGGTAAGAGTCATGACTCCACTGTTGGCTGTGTGAAGGTGGGAAAGTTAATATTGTCCGGGTGAGCAGCACTTAATATCAGGAAATTGCAAATTATGCTCTGTGGCTGTGGTCAGGCTTGATGCCTGCTTATGTACAATGCACACGTAAGAATGGTTCTTGAAGCAGATGGGAGCTATAAGAGACCTCCAAATAATCAATGTGCGGACAACAAAAGACTGGAGTGCTCCTCCCCAAATCAGACATTCATGTCACATCCTGTCTGAGTTAGGGCTTCTATTGCTGTGAAGAGACACCAACTCCTCACCAACTCTTATAAAGGAAAACACTTAATTGTGGCTGGATTACGGGTTCAGAGCTTTAGTCCATTATCTTCACGGAGGGAAGCTCGGCAGCAAGCAGGTAGATATAGTGCTGGATAAGGAGCTAAGAGTTCTACATCTAGATTGACAGACAGCAGGAAGAGAGAATAAGACACTGGGACTGGCTTGAGCTTCTGAAACCTCATAGCCTACCCTCAGTGACACACTTCCTCCAACAAGGCCACCTCTACTTCAACAAGGCCACACCTGCAAATAATGCCACTCCCTGTGAGCCTGTGGGGATCATTTTCATCCAAACCACATATACCCCTTCCTGCAAGGCTTAGGAATCTTTTTGGAGGAGGGGGACAGAAAGATTGGTAACATGAAGGAAACAGTGTTTTCCAGACATGACAGATACACAAACGGGCTCAGTGATTGTGACTGCTTTTGCACAAGACTTTGGAAAGCTCTGGCCAAACAAAATCCCAACATACATGGGGGAAGATAGACTTGTAATTTCATGGTCAGCTGAAGAACTGTTGACATTTGATAGCTACTGGGAGAAGGAGAGTCAGTTTTCTTTAATGATGTGCCCCGTGATGGACAGACCACACACTAGGGCAGGCCCCACCCTCTGGACTAGCTGGGCAATATAAGCTGTCCTCAATGGAGAAAGGAAAAGGAGGAGGAGGAGAGGTGGGGCAAAGAAGAGGAGAGGAGGGGGAGGAGGAAAAGGAAGAAGGAAGAGGAAGGAGAAGGAGAAGAGGAGGAAGAGGAAGAAGAAGAGGAAGAAGAAGAAGAAGAAGAAGAAGAAGAAGAAGAAGAAGAAGAAGAAGAAGAAGAAGAAGAAGAAGAAGAAGAAGAAGAACCCTCAAAGTTGGATGGGAAGGGATGGAAGGGTGTGGTAAGGGGAAGAAGTGGAAGGTGGTAAATATCCTCAAAATACATTGCATGATATTCTCAAAGAATTAATAAAACAGTACAAAAGTTAAAAAGGGTGTTCCTTAGAGATTGACATCTGTAATTGGTCTAAGCAGGTAATGGAGGCCAGATTTTACCCCTTCAAAAACAAACCCACTCTCTCACAGGCCTGTGGGTGGGCTGTTCCTGTTGCTATCATGAAATAATTGGGGTGATTTGGAGGAAAAATAGGTTAGTGTAGCTCACAGTTTCGGATCCTGGAGACCCTAAGAGCTAAAGCCAGCTCCAGGGATGGCCTGGTGTCAAAGGCATCGAGATGGCAGGCGCTCCTGGAAGAAGACATCTTCTGAAAACGCAGGAGACCTGAGAACAGGGAGGGGTTTGGATTCTTTCATAACCACATACTCTCTTGAGAACTAACTCGGGGTCCCGTGAGAGCCGTTTTAACCCCTTCCAAGACAGCATGTTTAACCAGATACAGTTAGTTTCCATTGTTGAAATACTTTTCTTCCTCTTCCTTCACACTGCCTTTCATTCTTTGCCGTGTGAACCTTGGAGTACTTCACTGGTCCTCCCTCTGTTTCTGGGGCTCATTATAGTCACAGCTGAAGAACAGGAAAACCCGGGTAACAGTCTCTGATTGTCCATAGGGTTGAGTTTAACTGTGGGTCTTGAAGGCTCCATTAGTTTATCATGAGTTTTGACAGTGTTACTCAGTAAATAACTCACATAGATCAACTGATCTATACAATAAACATTCATATAAAGAACTAGAAGAGAGGAGTTTGAAGGTTACCAACAAAATGATAAATATGATAAATGTTTAGGGACATGGAAATATCAGTTATTCTGACTTGATCATTACACACACTGTATCTTACATGTTTATGTAATTTAAATCCACATTCAGTTTGTAAATGTCAAATAAAAACAAAAATGTATATTTTTGGATTGTATATTCAGCAGTATACATACTAGTTATATATATATATATACTATACTACTAGTATATATATATATATATATATTACTTTGTATATATACATGCTTGGGTATGTATTACTATGTATGTTTTTGATACATTTTATCATTTAAAAAATAGTATCAAACGGTCTCCCTTTTTCAGTTAGGAAACTAAAACTTGGGGGCATGAGGGTCCTGACTAGGGGCTGGCCGTTAGGTCTACTGACTTACCCTCCAACAATCTCCACATGCTTTCTTCGGGGTGCTTTTTGAAGGAGGGATTTTAAACATCAACTATTTTTAACTTAAAGGGTATTGTTGTTTGGTGTCTAATTGGTGTTGGAGTTCCCGGGGCTTTGCTCATGCCAGCCAAGTCCTTTCTCTTATTTTCAAAGTAGGAAGTGCCTCGCCCACCATGCCGTGGAATGGCATTGGCACATCACCATTTATGGGTGACCGTTGACGCAGCAGCAAAGGACCTTTGTTGACAATGGTGGCCCGACAGATGGCAGAGAGGACAGGAAGAAAGGGATGAAAGTGAAGTCGGAAGCAGTAAACCTTGACCTCAGTTTATGAAGCATTCCAGGACCCACGAATCCACCGTGTAGGCCAGTCTAGGTAGCCGGTCTCGCATTGTTGAAAACGGCTGGAGTTTCAGTATTTGTTATTATTTGTTCGAGGCAATGGGACCTAGGAGTAGGCTTTCTAGCGCTTCAGTTATCTTACAGCATGGTGAGTTATTCCGCCCCTGCATTTCCCGAGGACAGTACTTATGCCTTTGGAACTAGTTTGAGTTTTCCTCGCAGTCTTTACCCGGTTCTCCTCGAATGCTGTGTACTGGCTGGCCCAGCGTCTAAACCTCCTGTTTTGGGTTATGTTTGCGCCTCTCCCCCACACAGGCTCTTCTGTGGCAGTTCCCACAGAGGCTGCTTGCAGAGTCATCTGAGAAGGGACCTGTTAGTTACTGAAAGAAACTGTAGCTGTCAACGGTGGTTAGATGCTGCTATAAAAGCGTACGTTGATTGAAAGTTCACTGAGTCCTGGTCTCTGCTATAACTGGGGTTGTTTTCACAGTCTTCCCCAAGGAACTGCTGGGAACGTTAAAACATAGTGTGGTCATAAAGGAAGGCGTGACCTTGGAGCCCAGTCTCTCTCAGATGCTCTCTCCACCCACCGTTCAGGATGATTCTGGCCGGCCAGCACTTACATTACAGAGAGGGAGGATCTCTCCAAGGACAAGACCTTTCTAAGGGGGCATGCCCGTTAGGGGAACCAACGCCTCCCCTAGGTGGGATTGGCAGACATGTCCAGGACTCAGCATGCGGTGGCTAAGGTTTATTTCAGGGAAACAGACTGAAGCAAAATCAGCAAAGGGAAGCAGCACACGGGGTGGAGTCCAGAGGAAACTAGGTCAGCTCTCGGAGTGCTTTTCCAGTGAAGTCACTCGGGGCACAGTCAATTGGCCCAGCGAGGTGAGACAACATACACAAAGTGACTTCTATCACAGAGCTCATTAGTTGCCAAAATATTTTTTGGGACTGGTCAGGTAGGCAGGCGCCTTCTGCCTGGTAAGAACAAATCCCAGGCCCCCAGGAGAAAATGGTTCTCCCACGATGGTTTAGACAGCATGAACCCCTGTTACCATTTGGGGGACGTTTAAGTCAGTGTAGAAAGCTGGCTAACAGTTTCAGGTACCAGCCAAGGGCCAGGCCACAAGTGGACCTCTCTAAGGAGATGAATCTGCCGTTCACTCCTATGAACTCCTCTGGACGTAGGGCTGGGGTTGTGAGAGGATTCGTTTGTATGCATAGTAGAGGGAGGAGCCTTCTTAGTCGAGGAGTGTTCCAGAACAAAGGTGAGCAGTCTGAAGTAAGCCTGCCATGAAGAACTTGGAGTGGTGGGAAGAACGCGTGGGAAAAAGAGAAGGATAAATATCAGCTCCAGGTTGAGAGTTGATTTCTGAGCGTAAGAAACCCCCCCCCCCCCCCAGTATAATGCAGTTTTTTTTCTTTTGGTTTCCAGAGAAAAGACTGGGAAGCAGCCAACATTTGCAAGCCCCTCCCCCCTTCATGAGTCAGGCCCAGCTATAAATGTATCACTGATTTATAATTTCTCATTTAATTCTTTCAATAATTCTTGAAATTAAAGGAGGGTTACAATAAATATTTGAGGCAGTGAAAGGTTAAGTCACTTGACAAATACCATACAATTAGTAAAAGTGGGATTTGAGCCTGGGTAGTTTGAGCTCCGAGTCCACACCTGCCACCCATTGTGGGAATGATCTGTAAGTTACAGGTTCTATGGTTCCAAATCAGTACTTTAAAAATATGTTAAATGAAATGGAATCTTCAGTACCAAAATACCTTGTGTTTCTCTCTCTCTCTCTCTCTCTCTCTCTCTCTCTCTCTCTCTCTCTCTCCCTCTCCCTCTCCCTCTCCCTCTCCCTCTCCCTCTCCCTCTCCCTCTCCCTCTCTCTCTCTCTCTCTCTCTCTTTCTCTCTCTCTCTCTCTCTCTCTCTCACACACACACACACACACACATACACACAGGGTTGGTGTGTAAAATGTATTTACTACTTTGGATAATTGAAAGGCATTGCAAGCTATGGAACTATCAAAGCCAGATGTGTTGATATGGATGAACAATGCCCCTCTCTCCCTCTTTCTGTTTCTGGGAAAACATGACCTTTGTGTATGTATATATGTATATGTGCCTTTAGTGCATATGCACATGAATATGGAGAATATAGGTTGACATTGGGTATCTTCTTTAACCAAGTTCCCACCTCATTGTTTTTTGAGACAGTCTTTCACTGGACTGAAGCTCACAGTTGGGCTGGCCTGGCTGGCACTAGGGACTCCCCAGTCTTCACCTCTAGTGCTGGGATTACAGAAGCATGTCAGACAGACATGACTTTTCACATGGGTGTTGAGGATTGTCCAGGTCTCCATGCCTTTGTGGCATGCACTTTACGACTGAGCCATCATGGAGTCCTGAAACTTGGCCTTTTATGAGTTGAATCAAGTTCTAGGGGTTTATCTGTTGAAATCACTAATCCTGAACTCCCAGAAACTGATACCATAGGGTTATGACAAAGTTGCTACCACCTCTAATCACCCACTCTCCAAATGCTGCCCGAGTTCACTACATTAAGAGTCCTCTGTCTTCCAGGCAGGGAAGCCTGCTTGCTGTCCTCAGCTTTGAAGATTCCTTATGACCGTTCATCATTCCAGCTCTGCCAGCCAAGTTAACCCCACCTGCTCATTGCCCCTCCACACGAATTTGCCCTTCCCAGCTAGGAAGTAGGATGGGATGGTGAACAGTCGGTATCTTCGTTCAAATCCGGACAGCTCACTTCATGGACTGCTGTGGTCATTCAAAGCCATGGTCACAAAGGAGTCAAAATAACAAATGACAAGAATTTAAATATCCCAAGTAAAAGGGGTAGAGTTGAGGACACACACACACACACACACACACACACACACACACACACACACACACGGTGAATAAAGTTGCCTGAAGTTTTAGAACAATGTAGTTTTGTGCATTGAAGTTTTACAGCACAATACTAATACATACTATCAATCTCAATCTAATTTCAACTAGGAAAAGAGCCAGTAAGCAGCCAGGATTGGCCTTATTAACATAAAAAGCCTGTTTAGGCAGTTCCTAGAATCTAAGATTTGCTATTATTTTCTGCCCCCAATTATTTTTGTTTTCAAAATATTTCGGTCTTTCCCACCAGACTGTCTAGTCACAATGGCAAATTAGCATGGAAAGGCTAAGTGTCTTGGTCATATTGCAGGGTGTTCCATGAATCAATTGCCAATAATACTAAAGAATTGTCAGGCCTGTCAACAGTATGGGAAGTGAATATGGAAAGCATATGCACTAAATTAAAATAACAGCCACAAGAGTACATTTTCCAGGAGCAAATTTGTGACTAGTTCTCCCCAAATTGAGGGGCTTGCTTCTGACAGTGACGTTTCTTCTCTGTATCTCAGAGCGGTTCATTGGTGAAGAGAACGGCCACTTCCCAGTCACAGTGGTAGCTAATACTTCTGAAGTATTTATCCTATGCCTGGTGTTGGGCTCAGCACCTCGTGTAAGTCTAAAACAACCCTATGTGATATCATTGTTATTTAAAGATGAGGAAACTGTAGCACAGGTCAAGAACTCTTGGCTAAGACTGAGAGAGAGAGAGAGAGAGAGAGAGAGAGAGAGAGAGAGAGAGAGAGAAGAGAGAAGAGAGAAGAGAGAAGAGAGAAGAGAGAAGAGAGAAGAGAGAAGAGAGAAGAGAGAAGAGAGAAGAGAGACTTAAGTTAAGAGCTTGAGATCATGATGGCCAAGCACCGTTGGTTCTTCCTTCACAGTTACAGTGAAGGACTCCAAGGACCTGGAGGAAGTAGGAAAAGCTCACAGCTTCCCAGGAACATGGAATTAAATGTGAGAGTTGAAGCGCTGGGCTGGGGGAGTGGGTTAGGAGGAGGTTACTCCTCTAGTGTGTGCATGGGCCTGGGCTGCAGGAGGTGATGGGCTGGGGGAATAGGTTAGGAGGAGGTTACTGCTCTAGTGTGTACATGGGCCTGGGCTGCAGGGAGTAGGGGTCGGGTGTGGGCAGTAGATGGATATGACAGAGACAGAATCTGGGACAGAGGCAAAATGCGACTCCCACAAGGCCTTCAGATTCACGTTTCTTTCTTTCATTTTTTTTTTCTTTCTTAAATCACATTTATTATTTTGGGGCACGGGAGGGAGGCACACACGTGCACCAGACACAAGTGTGGAGGTCAGAGGACAACTTGCAGGGAGTGGATTTTTTTTCTTCTTCGTTGTAGGTCCCAGGGATCACACTCGGGTCCTCAGGTTTGGCGGCGGGTGCCTTTACCGGCTGGGCCATCTCCCTGGCCCAGATTTTATGTCATTTCTGACCTCCTTCAGGTGATCTGACATGGCCTCATGCTTCTTACTCTTGTCAGGGTCTGTGATAGCAAGAATGTCCACCCGGAGTCTGCTTTGGAGAAGGCCAGGAGGGTTGGGAGACTAGAGTCCCCATGGCATCCTGGACTCCGGATGGGAGTTCAGAGCCCAAGTCCAACCATGACCTTCTCTAACTCAGCATTTCAAGGATTGCGTTTCTTCTGCAGTAACAAGACACATCCCGAAACCACCAGCCTTCCAGTTCTGTCGCTAAGGCCGTTGGGTGGTGTGTGGGATCATTTGTGTTTTGACAAACCAGACTCAGAGTCAGGCCATCCCGAGTGGCTCTGAAGTCCGTCCCTAAAAGTGCTTTTTGTGTTTAAGCATAACCAGTGATTTTTTTTTTTTTTTAAATACAGGCCACATAAAATTTTGTCCACAAGGGGGCTTCATTTCTTCATTTTCCAAGTTTCTATACCACTGTAATATAATACTATAGTGCTTTGCCTTGTTTTTACCCTAAAAATAGAACCATTTAGTTAATTTTCTGTTTGTTTGGCTTGGCTTGGCTTTGGACGGTGCTAGGGATTGAACGCAGGGCCCGGGGTGTGCTAGCCAAGAATTCTCCCTCTGAGCTCCACCCTGGCCCGGCTTGTTTCCTTTTGGCCGGTCCTTGTCACTGAAAGGAGCTTCACACCTGGGCACAGTGGAAGAAGGAAGGCTACAGAGCCAGTTACCATCCTGGAGCGCCACACAGAAGGGCAGCGAGTGCAGAACATTTTCCACAACTCCCCTGAGACCCGAAACAAAGGTCTCGGTCTTTGAATGGCGGTATCACAACTCGGATGGCATTGGGTCGTAACTAGAACCAATCGGTTCGCCCATAGGTCAGCCACACTTCCTCTTACACGCTCAGGTGAATTTGGAGGGCATGCCCCAGGGTTGAGTGTTGTTGTCTTTCCGGCAGTTATTTTTTGAACCTGGGCTCACTTTCAGATCTGAATTCAAGTCCGAGGTCATCATTGTCCTCTCACCCCCCACCTATCTGAAGTTACTGTGGCCCAAAGCTGGGCACCGAACCAAGCTGCCCTGGAAGCAATGGGGCTGCTGATTGACCTACACTGGATATGAGTAGAAATGAAGACCTGAGGGAGTGTTTGTTTTAAGGGACAGATTTTCCATTTGTTTTGGAAGATGGTATATTCCAGACGTGAGAAGGGGAAAAAGCACTGTGTAGCCGTAGAGGGACTAAGGTTTCGGAAAATGTGCTCTGGCGGCTCGTCTGTGCTTTGATTGGAAAAAACGAGTGCCTACAAATCATAGGAAGAGAAATGGTAGCACGTTCCCAAATCAGTTTTCATTCCTGAAGAAATAAAAATAAGCCACATGGAATGATTTTAAAATGTAAAGCCTGAAACTGGAATGACTGGGTATGGTATTTTATTAAACATGCTGACTTACATATTTTATAGAAACTGCGGCCTTTCCACAAGTTAAGTGAAGGCCGACATCTTGTCATTTGAACACTCCATTCATTTTGTGGTTTTAGTAGACATTAAAAAGTTGATGTCCTTAGAGCTTGGGGCAGAAAGTCTCCAGTGAGTGTATTCCAAACAGCGAGAGAGAACTTCATCAGTAATCGCAGTTTTTAACAGGTGAACTCCTCATCCCATCATGGATGCTGTGGCATTAAACAAACTATGAAGTATGTGGTTAGGAAATAACCTTGGTGCTGTCACCATAGCTGGGGCACTCTTGAGTGCCGTTGAAGAATGTCCCACATGATGGCTTGCTGGTTGGGAGCACTTGCTGCTCTTTCAGCCTGGGGTTTGGTTCCCAGCATCCATCCACATGGCGCAGCTCAAAACGGCTTGTAACTGTAGGTTCAGTAGATAAGAGTCCCTCTGCTGGCCGGCTAGGGTACCTGCACACATATATGTATGTATAGACACAGGTGTGCATACATAAAAATAAATCTAGTGTTTGGGCTGAGTGTGTATCTTCAGCGATGGGACACTTGTTTGGCACATAAAAGAACCTGGATTTGTCACTGAGTACCACAACCAAGTCACGTTTGAAGAAAATGGGTAACAACACAAAGCTAGTTTTTATTGAAGACTCGCTGTGTCAGGTAAAGTTGTGCTAAATACATAAATCAAATCACCCAGCATACATAATCACCCCGTCATTCATTGTGACTGATGAAGAAACTAGGGCCCAGAGAAATTAAGAGATGTGGAAAGGTTACATTGCTCGTAAGTACCGAGAGAGAGAGAGAGACTTGAACCCCGACTGTCATTGGACAAACATAAAACCCAGTGTTTTTGAACACAAATAGTTTTCACACAAGCATTTGAATGTTGAGCAGTGTTGTTGTTATTGACATGAGTTGATCTTCAAGTCAGTAACTGTCTTAAAAACATCTCCTTTTCTCCTTTATCTTCCTTCTTTTCTTCCTGCCACAATGGCCTCTTCACCCCCCCTAACGCCAGTGCTGCCCTGCACCAACTTCTTCTCCCATGCCTGAATATGCACATATATGCCTGGCCTCTCTTTCATCCCATTCGGCCCTCCTCCACATCCCAGAATCCCCTTACTTTGTTTTATCTTTTTCATGGTGTAGTGATGCTATAGCTCACTACATTGTTCACTTCCTACTGTGCCTGTTGCCTCTTCTCTGTGTCCTTCTGTGCCCTCTGCTGAAGTGCAGGTTCCACAAGGACATGACTCCTTCGTTTCAGTCATTGATACAGTGCAGGTGTCCAAAATACTTGGTGGCACATGGTAGATGAACAATAAATTTGGTTAACTGTTAAGATGTTTAAGTACAGTCGGTAAAGTGTTTACCATGCATGTGTGAGGACCTGGCTTTGATCCCCATGATCCACATAAAAACCCAGTCATGATGATGTAATCTCAGTGCTGGCGAAGTAAAGATGGGCAGATCCCTGGAGCTCTCTGGACAGTTAGCCTGAGCTAATCCGTGAGCCCCAGGTCCTAGTGAAAGACTTTGCTAAAAAATAGACAAAGTGCATGGCCCTGAAGAAAGATGCCTGAGGTTTTCCTCTGGTCTCCAAAGGCATGTGCACACACACATGTGTGCCTGCATACACATGAATATGCATACACACACACACTCACCTGAACACACACACACAGAGTGTGGAGGAGATGGGTGTGAGGAGAGAGTGAGAGAGCAAGAGACAGAGAGAGATGTTTAGGCAATGCACATAGATTTTAACAGAGGAAAGCAGCCATGTTTCTCGGCTCTGGTTACAGATGTGAACCATCAGTACGGCAAACAGCACAAGAACAAAGAACCCAGGCCCTTGCTTTCATGTAAGACAGGAAGAATAAGGGAATAACAAATGTGCAATGTGTGTTTCTCCTCCTCGACTGTTTAAAAGCTGGTGAGACCATTAGCAGCTGAAAGCAATGTGTAGATAGTCTCAAACCAACCTAATGAAGCAGATGCTGCATTAGCTGAAATTCGTGTGGTGTATTTAGCGTTTGTTCGGCACACAGGGTGCTTTGTAACTATTGGCTCTATAGTTAGATATTTACATCAGTGCATATGCACTGTAATTAATGTTGAGTACATCGTTAGTGAATACTTTTCATCTAAATTGTTGGCACCGGACACGT
The DNA here is from genome assembly GCF_049852395.1 of Peromyscus maniculatus bairdii. Classification (NCBI taxonomy): domain Eukaryota; kingdom Metazoa; phylum Chordata; class Mammalia; order Rodentia; family Cricetidae; genus Peromyscus; species Peromyscus maniculatus. The sequence goes on along the minus strand of NC_134866.1, from coordinate 42,365,718 downwards.
ACATGTCACATAGACGCACATGTCATAGTCACATGACACGCAGGTAAAACACCTATATGCATACAATTAAAAATTTAAAAAGCAACTCCATTCTTTAAAAATTCCGGTGAACTGGCTTGGTTTTTTTTTTTTCTTTTTTTTTTTTTCATCTTTTCCAATGGGGCCCCGGGTCCTAACTATGTGCGTGGACTGGAATCGGCTCTCTTCTCTTTAAGGTGTGGGTGAATTCTGTCACTGAGGTGACCAGAGATGACCTTTGTGCAGAAGATGGGGACTCCTTCCCACAGGACTTGGTCTACTGGGTCACTCCTCCCAGCAACGGGCACCTGGCTCTCAAGTCCGCTCCCGGCAGAAGCGTCCGGAACTTCACCCAGGCGCAGATCGATGAGGGTCGGCTGGTGTTCGTGCACTCTGGTAAGTCGCAGAGCAGGGTCAAGTTGCTGTGTTCTGAGCAGCGAGTGATGCGGCTGTCGAACCTCAGAACGGCTGACTGAAGAGCACTGGATGGGGAAACTTCCCAAGCTCTGGAGGTTTCTAAAGAACATGTTTAGAAAAGCTAATAAAATCACTAGAACCTGCCCATGCCTCCCTTGAGGCTTACTCAGGAGGGCATGGAAGATCGGTTACCTTCATTGAAGAGCCTGTTCACTGACTGGCACAGCATCTCTCTGTGACTCTCCATTCTTGCCCTGACTATGAGACTAGTGTAGGTTGAGTTAGATCTCTGCTTTTTATCTCCCTTCCCCAGGGCAGTGCAAGCATTCTAAGAAAGAGCAGACTTTCTCATATCCTCACCCCCCACCCAAACATTGACTAGAACATAGTATAGGTGCTTCATAAATACAACTTTCTTGAACAAATAATTTTGAACACCAACTGTGTGTCAGGTAGTACCATTCTAGATGCTGAGGATGTATGAGTGAACAAAGCATTTTTTGTACAAGCATTGTATTCATGAATGAATGGCTGTCACTGTGTTTATGAGATCCTGATGTTGGTTGGAGGCCCTTTTTGCTTCCTGTTAGTCATTCAGTGAATCAATACCGACGACATTTACTGGAAAGTTGGCTCAGGAACTCTGCCAGGGTGGCGTGGCTTTGTTATAAATCTGTCCTTGTCGGTGGACCAGGGCAGGCAGCAGCTAGAGAGGAAAGGATCTCCATCCAGGAATGCAGAACCTGAAAGCTTAAATCTCACTCTTTCCCCATTGAGTTTAAACTGTCTTCTTTGAGAATATAATAAAGACAAGGAAGCGAAGACACCCTCTAAATTCAGAGATAATGATGCCCCGATGATCTGTGCACTTAACACGCAGGCTCGCCCAGGAATCTGAACACAGTTTAGCATGTGGATGCTCGCTCTCATGTGGCGGCCACAGACTGGAGCCTGGGACCCGGCGCATAGATTTATTTCGGCACTCTCCTAAATGTCTTCCGTTTCTCAGGCAGCACAGGGAGACGCCGTCACACCGAACATGTCAATGCACAAGTGCTCCTAATCCTCCGAGCCACACAGAGTCATGACCCCATTTATGAGATGAAGAGACTTACAGCTCAGAAAGACTCAGCTTGGCCTGCGCCTGCAGCGGGTCTTTCTCCACTGAAGGGC